>NC_134407.1:132667256-132967256 GCF_038048845.1 Mixophyes fleayi
GGGCACAGAACGCCTGGAACCGGGCTTGTCCGGATTTTTGAAATAAAACTTCTTCAAAAGGGCAGGAGCATTAAGATCTTCAGCTTTGATCCAAGAGCGCTCCTCAGGACCAAAGCCCTTCCAATGAACGAGGAAACGGAGTACTCCTCGCGAAATTTTTGCGTCTAATACCTCAGTAATTTCAAAATCCTCCTCCTGATGAACTTGAACTGGCTGCGGAGCTGAGGGAGGTTTTGAAAAACGGTTGATAATAAGAGGCTTGAGTAAGGACACATGGAAGGCATTAGAAATCCGAAGATTCTTAGGAAGAAGAAGTTTCACACATACTGGATTGATTACTTGAATGATCCTATATGGACCAATAAAACGAGGGGCGAATTTCATAGATGGGACATCCAAACGAATGTTTTTAGTAGATAACCAGACACGATCTCCAATTTTTAGTGGTGGGATAGCCCGCCTCTTCTTATCTGCGAAAGATTTATATTTGATAGATGTTTTCTTCAAACAGGTTTTGACCTGAGACCAGATATTTTTAAAGGTCTGACAGGCCGTCTCCACCGCTGGAACTTGGGTGGGCGGGAGGGCAGGAAATTCCGGAAAAGACGGATGGTGACCGTAGACCACAAAAAATGGAGTTTTGGATGATGACTCATGGTACATGTTGTTATGGGCGAATTCGGCCCAAGGAAGCAACTCTACCCAGTTGTCTTGATTGGCTGAAGAGAACATCCTTATAAAAGTCTCAAGATCTTGATTGACACGCTCAGTCTGTCCGTTAGATTGCGGATGGTAAGAAGATGAAAGTGCTAATCGTATGCCCAAGGTTTTACAAAGGGCTCGCCAGAATCTGGAAACGAATTGTACTCCTCTATCTGACACAATCTCAGACGGACATCCATGGATGCGGAAGATCTCTTTAATGAAATGTTCGGCCAGGATAGACGAGGAAGGCAAACCAGACAGAGGGACAAAATGAGCCATCTTCGAAAATCTGTCCACCACCACCCAAATAGTGTTATGATTCTTACTAGGTGGTAAGTCAGTAACGAAATCCATACTAATATGGGTCCACGGCTTGGACGGAATGGGTAGTGGTCGCAGCAACCCTGCTGGAGTTCTGCGGGAAGATTTGAATTGGGAACATAATTCACAGGAAGCAATGAACTCTTTGACGTCTTTCCTCATTGAAGGCCACCAGTAACTTCGAGAGAGCATCTCAAAGGTCTTGTGTTCACCGGCGTGTCCAGAAAAACGAGAGGCATGGAACCACGAAAGGATTTTCCTCCTTAGAGTAGGAGGCACGAGAGTCTTCCCAAATGGTAGCGTTTTGGTGGATGAAGCAGCCAGTGAGATACATTTGGGGTCTAGAATGGTATGGTTGGAAACCTCTTCTATATCAGAGGACGTCACAAAAGCTCTAGATAAAGCGTCAGCTTTTTTGTTCTTGGCAGCTGGTTTGAAGGTTATTATTAATTCGAAACGGGAAAAGAAAAGAGACCATCTTGCTTGGCGAGGGTTCAAGCATTGGGCAGACTGAAGATATGACAAGTTCTTATGATCCGTGAAGATCGTCACTGGATGGCGAGCTCCTTCCAATAGGTATCTCCACTCCTCTAATGCAGCTTTGATAGCCAGTAACTCCTTGTCCCCGATAGTATAATTCTTCTCTGCGGGCAGAAGACCCCGAGAATAGAAGGCACAAGGATGGAATTTTTGCTGTTCAGAGCGTTGGGAGAGAATAGCTCCCAAGCCCACATTAGAGGCATCTACTTCTAGAAAGAAGGGGAGTGTCACATCAGGCTGTCGAAGGATTGGAGCCGAAGAGAAGGACTCTTTGAGTGTTTGAAAGGCTTGAAAAGCTTCAGGCGACCATTGCTTAGGATTAGCCCCTTTTCGAGTCAGGGCCACAATAGGAGATGCAATGGAAGAAAAGTCTTGAATGAAGCGTCTATAGTAATTGGCAAAACCTAAAAAACGCTGAATAGCACGAAGAGTAGTTGGCTGGGGCCAATGTAGTACAGCATTCACCTTGTCTGGATCCATCTTCAGGCCAACTCCGGAAACTATATACCCCAAGAATGGAATCTGGGGTAATTCGAATGAACATTTTTCTAATTTACAGAACAATGAATTTTTTCGTAGCCTGGAGAGGACTTCTGCCACATGTTGGTGGTGAGAAGGCAGGTCCTGGGAAAAGATCAATATGTCGTCCAGGTAGACGACGACACATACATATAATAAGTCCCGAAAGATCTCATTGATGAAGCCTTGAAAAACAGCGGGGGCATTACACAGCCCGAAAGGCATTACCAGATATTCGTAATGCCCGTCTCTGGTGTTAAACGCTGTCTTCCATTCGTCACCGGAACGGATTCTGATTAAATTGTAGGCACCACGAAGATCCAACTTAGTGAAAATACGGGCTCCCTTGATGCGATCGAATAGCTCAGTGATCAGCGGAATGGGATACCGATTCTTGATAGTAATGGCGTTGAGTCCACGAAAATCTATGCAAGGGCGTAATGATCCATCCTTCTTTTTGACGAAGAAGAACCCAGCTCCAGCGGGAGAGGTGGAAGGTCGAATAAACCCACGCTGGAGGTTCTCCTGTATATACTCAGATGTAGCTTGAGTCTCAGGTAACGAGAGTGGATAGACCCGGCCCCTGGGGGGAGTCTTGCCAGGTAGAAGGTCGATCGGACAATCCCAAGAACGATGAGGAGGAAGGCGTTCAGACTGAGCTTTATCAAACACATCGGTAAATGAAGCATATTGAGGAGGGAGTCCCGGTGAGGTAGATGAGATGGAAGATTGCTGTACTTTGAGAGGAATAACTTGGGAAAGGCAACGATGGTGACATTCAGGCCCCCAAGACGTGACTTGAGGGGTGCGCCAGTCAATCTGGGGAGAGTGACACTGAAGCCATGGAAGGCCTAAGACAATCGGACTTGTCGTAACAGGAAGGATTAAAAACGATATTACTTCATGATGCAGGGCACCAATCTGAAGTGTTACTGGAGACGTACTCTGAGTGATGAGACCGTTGATGAGACGTGATCCATCTATAGCCGTCACAGTAATGGGTGTTTTTAAGGTAATCACTGGTAGAGACCATTGATTTACTAATGATTTGGAAATAAAATTTCCTGCTGCTCCGGAATCAATTAATGCCTGTGACTCAAAGGTTTTGGTAGCAGAGGAAATCGTAACATCAAAAGCGCAAACTTTAGATTTCATGGACGATGGAGAGGACTCCAGGGACCCTAACTTCACCTCTCCAGAACTAGTTAGGGCCTGGCATTTCCCGATCTCTTAGGGCAGGAGCTGAGAATATGAGTGGAATCAGCACAATAGATACAAAGTCTATTCTTTACTCTTCGTTTTCTCTCCTCGGAAGATAATTTGGAACGTCCTATCTCCATGGGAATCACAGAGGGTGAAACTGGACGAAATTGAGGGTTAGAACGAAGAGGTGCTTTAGCAGAAGTTGTTTTCTCAGCCTCCCTTTCACGAAATCTCATATCAACACGATGGCAAAGAGAGATCAAATCTTCAAGTGACGAAGGAAGCTCTTGAGTAGTCAGTGCATCTTTAATTTTATCGGAGAGCCCCTGCCAGAAGGCGGCAACTAGGGCTTCAGTGTTCCACTGAAGTTCAGAGGCTAAGATCCTAAATTGAATGACGTACTGGCCTACTGTATGAGGTCCTTGTCGTAGGCGGAGGATGCTGGAAGCAGCGGAGGTCACACGACCTGGTTCATCGAACACACTTCGAAATGTAGAAATGAATTTGGCACTATCTTGCAATATAGGGTCATTTCTCTCCCACAGAGGGGAGGCCCAAGCCAGGGCTTGTCCTGAAAACAAAGAGATAAGATAGGCCACTCTGGAACGATGGGTAGAAAAATTTTGAGGTTGGAGCTCAAAATGGACTGAACATTGGTTAAGGAAACCCCTACAAGTTTTGGGGTCTCCATCGTACTTTGACGGAGTAGGCAGGTGAAGCGTGGAAGCTGTAGACACCTGGGATGGCACTGGGGAAACGGAGGAAAGCACAGAAGCCTCAGGAATAGCTGTCACAGTCTGTCCAGATGTTCCTTGGGAGGTTAATGACTGATAACACTGAAGTAACAGCTGTTGGCGGGCATCCTGTTGCTCCACATGGCTGACCAGATGCTGCAGCATCTCTTTGGCGGTAGGTTCCGTATCTGGGTCTGTCATGGCCTGATCTTACTGTCACGGGCACTAGGAGTCTTTACCCAGGGATCACCAGGTGGTAAGCTTACCAGAGCAATGTAGATGGAAATAGTGTACTCTGGTAGCAGGGTGATCACGGAACAGGCAATAGTAGATGATGAGATGCTCAGGAAAGTCTATGACTAGCAGCACTGGTAATATGGAGGTGATAATACACGAGGAACTGTATGGACAAGGGCACGTGGAGGTAGTCAGTGGTCTGCGTTAGCAAGTTGTACCACTGCTATAGTGAGGAGGAATGTCCAACAGAAACGAGGAGGTGATGAGAGTCAGCGGTCTGCGGATAGCAAGTGGTACCGCTGTCTGAGTGAAGGAATGGAATCCAAGTGGAGGTATCCGGGAAGTCAGTGGTCTGCGGTAGCAAGTTGTACCACTGCTATGTGAGAGGAATGGAACAGGTGATACTGGAACAGGAATCAGTGGTCTGCCTTCAGCAAGTTGTACCACTGAAAATATATGTGAGGAGGTGTACGGGGAGAGACTGCAACACAGGATGTACACGGGCACATTAAACACGATCCACAGTAATATGCACAATATATATAAATGACTGTACAGGTCTGCAAATGTAGGAAGTCTCTGAAGTAGTCCAGCACAAGGTAGCACAGTCAATGATGGCAAAAGACTCAGCGGATTGCAGACTCCAGAGGAGAACCAACACAGTCCAGCAAGATATGCAATACACCAACACAGTCAATGAGAAGTATGCATACCGTGGTTCAGAAGGCAGTCAGACAGAAGTGCAGTGATACCTGGGCGGCAGGAGGCCGACAGGATGAGAAGTCCCTGGATGTAAGAAGCAGGAGTCTAGTAGGTGCAGCGCACAGGTAAGTAGACCAACAGGGACACGAATCCAATGCTGACAGGAGGGTAGCGACCAGGGGAACCAGGAAGGCGTGGAGAGCGGATCAGCAGTGGATGGACGATAGGACTGGCAGCGGCAGCAGGACTCTGCGGACCCACGGGAGAGATGAGATGAGGCTGAGGTGCACAGGAGCAGCGGATAGGAATCAGCTTGCAGTCACGATGATGAACACAGGCGAGTTGCCAGCTGGAGGCTGTAGTGCACGGAGGCAGCGGATAGGAATCAGCTCACGGTCACGATGATGAACACAGGCGAGTTGCCAGCTGGAGGCTGTAGTGCACGGAGGCAGCGGATAGGAATCAGCTCACAGTCACGATGATGAACACAGACGAGTTGCAAGCTGGAGACTGCAGTGCACGGAGGCAGCGGCTAGGAATCAGCTCACAGACTTGATGATGAACAGGTGAGTGGATAAGGAGAGAAGGCTGTAATGCACGGAGGCAGCGGATAGGAATCAGCAAACAGTCACAATGGAATATAATAGCGTTGAAGTGGTATAGGAGACTGTAGTGCACGGAGGCAGCGGATAGGAATCAGCAAACAGTCACTATGGAATATAATAGCGTTGAAGTGGTATAGGAGACTGTAGTGCACGGAGGCAGCGGATAGGAATCAGCAAACAGTCACTATGGAATATAATAGCGTTGAAGTGGTATAGGAGACTGTAGTGCACGGAGGCAGCGGATAGGAATCAGCAAACAGTCACGATGATACAGTTGATGGTAGGAGTGGTAAGGGAACCACAGTAGTAGAAGTGGTTAGGAAACCACAGAGGTAGAAGTGGTTTGGAAACCACAGGAATCAGCAGCGCTGAATACACGAGGAAACACAGGAACACCTTCAGAGGCTCATGGGGAATGAGACTCCAAGATCAGGCAACGTGGTGTTGACCACAGGTGCTTAATATAGGGAGTGTTGCCTGATCTGCCAATTGAGTTAAAGGGACATACACTGAAGTATAGGAAAGGGCTGCGCATGCGCAGACCCTCAGGATGGAGGACGACCACGGTTCCTAAATGTCCGGGAAGAGGCACTCACGGTCCGGTGAGTGACACCGTATGTGACGCGTCTCCACCCTTTGTTGAGGAACTGAAATCCGTAGGCTTTGCAAATCTTCCGGGAGCGTGATCTCAGCTGAAGAGCCCCCCAATTTGCTATGTACGTCTAGTCGCTATTCAATGAAGATTGTCCGCTTCAAATAGTGTGGTTCCAACTCACAATGCGGTTTAATAGCAAAAAGTAGCAGAGTAACAATTCAATAAAATAAGTACAGCCGATTACATACGCAGGTGCTCTGGATCCAGCAGTCATTCAGTCCTGAAGTCTGTGGTCAAGAAGACTGACAGTTGGTCCCAGCGTGCCTGCTTATTGTCACGAGGAAGGTATCTGCACCTGCAAGTATTGGCACAACTACACTAGGAGGCGCGGAGTCTAACACGCCGCCAGTTTTCACCAGGGACCCCCGCAAGGAAGTTTGGACTTCGCGGCGAACGACGTGCAGGTCGCGGCCCTCCCAGGTAGCTTCTTGCAAGATGATGGAGATAATCATTGTCGTACAGGCAGGAGTCAGAACCAGACGGGCAGAGAAGGTACCAAATCAGGAAGCGAAGAATAGTCAGCAGGCCGAGGTCAGAACCGGAGAATACTATGCAGGATAATAGGAGGATCCAAAAGCGAAGTCAGGGAGAGCCAGGTCAGTAACGAAAAACAGATGGCAGGTAAGCTGTATATCTATATATAAATATATCAGGTATGCTGGAGGCTAGATTACTAGTTGCTCTGGCACCCTAGTGGTGTCAGAGCAGGTCTTATATAGTGGGTGATCGTCTCATTGGTGGGCAGTGGTCAGACGCGCTGACCGCCGACCGGAAGTTCCACTGTGGGTCCCGTCGCTATGGCGACGGGCGCGTATGCGCACCCGACCGCCGGAGAAGCGTCCCCGTTGATTAGCAACGGGACGCTCTGACATAATCAGGCGTGCGTCCCCGCCTAGCGAGGAGGCGCGGGGACGGTGTCTGATACTTATATACAGTTGGTGTTACATTGAAAGCAATAGAGATGATTTGGCATGTTTCCACAGGTTCAGGACAGTCCAGTGAAATGCAGGTCATTGGCTAGTTCAAACGATGCCCTCCAAGGGTGGGGGTCAGCTCTGGAACAAATGCATACTAATGTTCCCGACAAAAAGCTAGTTCAAATTGGTCTATTTGCATTACACACAAAATACTATTCTGATCATGTATTCCCTATAATCCATAACTTGCATACGCAAGGAGCGATCTCTTAGCCGATGGAACCGGACGTCTGAGGATAAATAGAGGATTAGAATGATACTAGACATGATATGTTTCCTGTATCCTCAACCTTAGATCTCACTAAAGTGTATTTAACATTATTATATATAACTATAAACTCTGCTACATTTGATTATAAATGACTATGTGTTGGAACTATTTTTAAGGTGAATTAATTGCAAGCGAAGTGTAAGTGTAAATGTGCGTACAAGTGTTCGCACGTGTTGTCGTTAAATACGCTCTTCCACACCGTAGCGTGCTATTCGCATATTTTCAGACAAAGACAATCAGATTGATAGATATTAATTTGAAATTACTATATCCAATTATTTGACTTCAACAGAGCAGAACTCACCTAGATTCATATTCAACAACAGACGCATCTTTACATCTGCTCCTTTTTAAATATGGTCGTGTGTACGCCTGATTTACGTGTGCATACGTTTTTCATGCCTTAATAAATCAGGCCCAAGATCTAAATAATTTGAAAATTATATAGCTATACAATTTCTACTGTCAGTTTCATGTTTTACAGTTTGTGTTTTGCAACTATGCTTATGTTGTTTGTGTTCTATACTCCCTGTTGTTGAAAAATAAAAAGATTTAAAAGAAATATAGTGTCGTTGATGTGAGAACTCAGGGTAACAACTTGAGGCTTTAAATAAAAATCTAGAAAATGTGATATATTATACATGAGATACCCTATAGTAGATAAAATGTAGTGGCTGGTGGAATTGTGGAATGTTTATGTATTGTGGGCAAATGATAATAAGTGACTATGACTGGCTAGCAATAAAAATAACATATTTTTCACATTTGGATATCACCCCATTCGTCTTGGCAACATCCAAAATCTAAATTGTAAATGATAAGACTTAGGTCATACGGTATACTTTTATAACACTAAACCTTAGTTATGGGAGACATGGAAGCAAAGCAACAAGGCAAATAGAACTTTCCTGCCACAGACTAAGCCAGGCAATTGTATTGACACACCAAATGCTGAATGATAGAAAAAGGCCACAAAGATGAGATATGGGGAAAGAGAGACATCTCCAAAGCCAGACATGCACCAATCTTTGAAGCAACGGGATCTCCACTAACTGGGGCATAACCTGTAAACTCACTGTGAACACAGATTGTATCTACTTCTGGTGCTCCAAAGCTCCCAATATTAACTGAAAAAAAATGTGAACTTTGGCAGATACTGCAATACCTAAAATCCCTACCAACAAAGCAAGATTTTCAAGCCTTGTAACTCAAAATACAAGAATCGATCAGAGCTGACTTATCCCATGTGGTAGCTAGGGTAACAACACTAGAATAGAGTAAAAGGAGGCAGAAGACCTCAGCTCTAAGCTATGAGAAGCCACGGGGCCAAATGCTCTAGAATTAAATACTGTGCGAAAACACCTTGATAACTGAGGCACTATAACATTCTCTGCAAATTGGAGAAGATACCATTCTTTAGGAGTCATAGACGTCTTAAAATTTTCTTTTTATAAAATACAGAAACAGGACCCCAACTTCCAAATTGTATTTGAACAGACACACTGCGTTCTCCACCCCATAAAGCTTTACTACATTGAGCCCCAGTCAGGGCCGGTGCTAGGGTCCGTGGCGCCCTAGGCACATTTACAAAATCGGCGCCCCGCGCCCGCCACATTTTCAAAATCGGCGCCCCCACCCTGCACTTACAAAATATTGTGTAAGTGTGCAGGGTGGGGGTGCCAATTTTGAAAATGTGCGTCTTTTCTTACCTTAACTTGCCTCCTCTCTGCTCAGTCTCCTCCCCTCCACTCACTGACACTGTCGGGCCGTGATGATGATGTCACGCCCGACAGTCAGTCAGTGAGTGGAGGGGAGGAGACGGAGCAGAGAGGCGGCGGTGGTGGTGAGCAATAGTCCCATTCTCCCTCCCTGTGGATGTATGTGAAGCTGTGTGGCGGCCGTGAAAGGTATGGTCATTAGTCAGTTAATCTGTGGCGCCCTCCAGAGCCCGGTGCCCTAGGCATGTGCCTAACCTTGCCTAATGGGAGCGCCGGGCCTGGCCCCAGTGCTGTTTCTGGAACAGAGTAATGCAATATTTAGGTATTCCATACAGTGCAGTTCTACTCAAAAACGGAGCAGAGCTGCCTGCTGCAACCTCAGAGGTATTTATTGCCGCACTTATGTAATAATTAATCCTATTGCCATGCATATGCGCCCTCAGTATACCCTGACTGTTCCTCCATCCCCCTATGGACAGCCATGTAAAATGTGGTCGCCTGAAAACAAATATGGTCATAGCATTGCTTTTTTTTTCATATTTGCCTTGACACATAGACTCCATAGAACCTAACTACTGACAAGAACCACATTTGACAAATCATTATACCTGAAAATCTCAGACCCGATTTGATTCTTAGCTGTGTATTATTTTAGATTGGATAAGGCCTGCAGCATATACGAACATTTACTGGTTCACAATATATAGCCTACATCATGCTCAGGAAGGGATAGTTGCCTTTTTAAGATACATTTGTTTTTTTTACCTTCCTCTGGAACGTCTGGGATTTTTGAGTATGAAAGGTTGAATTTGATGGATATGTCTCTTTTCAACCTAAACAACTATGTAACTATACCATAACTGAGCAGAATGGACGGGTGGTAATATTATAAGTGTGTCCTTAGTTGGAGACTTACTGGTTAACAACCTTTGCTTAATTTAATATTTGTTCCCACAAAATACCGTGTACAACTGACCAAAAAAATTGGTCCCATGCCCTCATCAAAAATGGCTGCTCGGCAAGGTTTCTGGAAGACAATCTTTCTCACAACCTGTCTCTATGATTTTCCCGGCGCTGTCAGCTGTAGCCCCATCCTCTCTCCCTCTGACAGCCGGCTGAGGAGACCTCCCTCAGTGACGTCACCGAGAGGCCGGCTCTGGACACAGCTAACACAAGATGGCGGCCACCACGGGCTCGAGTGAGTTGGGTGACGGGGAAAGTGGGGAGGAAGCGGGCAATGGGGTAACGAAAGTGTCTTAATATGAACGCTGGTGGTCGGGGGAAAACCGGGCCTCTTCCGCCCATGAGAGGCGGTGTCTGACTAGGCAGAGTCGGACTGAGGCCTTCTTCCCTCAGCGCATGAATCTGCTCTGTCAGGAGCGCCCCACACACCGGCCACCAGAGCGCACTCAGCCTGGGCCCCGGGGGCTCTTGCTATTCTGGTGATGGCTAGAAGGGGTTTCCCCGAGGGATGTTGTCTCTGGGACTTCACATCCAGCCATATGTAATACAGTATACAATACAGTATACATTGACCAGCGCCTCACTGCCATACATCCTGTTTAACTGCCCTAGTGCAGTGAAACTTGGGCCCCTGGGGTCACACATCCCTTAATTGGTATAATACAATGTGCACTATGTCACTTTTATACATTCCTCTTGACTGCCCGGTAAAGTGTCACTTGTGCTCCTAGGGCCACTCAACTATTCTATGATATGATAAAATAGCTCCATATATCCTGTCTCAATGTCCTGGGGAATAAGTGCTGCATCTTTTCGGTCCAGTCATTTGGGCACTGCCAGGTCTCACCGTTTCTTGTGGGTTCAGGGTGTGTCCTCAAGGGGTAGTATCAGTGGGGGCCGTAGGGTCGTGTAACCAGCCATATGTATAATATTTCCACTGTGACTGGCATCTCACTGTACTATATGTTCAGAGATAACCCCCACATCCTGACATTGATAGCTCAGTATACACTGATGGGTCTCAATGGTTGACTGCTCCCAGGGCCATACTAAATTTCTAATAATGAAGTATAGTCCTATATTAGTCCAACACCACAGGCTGCATGTCCATGGTATCATTGACCATGGTGTTGGAATAATGTGGTTGCAAACTTAACAATAATCTATTTTTAAGCCATTACTGTAGTGGAAGTGTTTCAAAAGTACAAGACCATTGAAATAGGTTTAACCTGTATATTATAAAGATGTCCCATATCCTATTAATGATGCATGATTTTCCCTGTGTGGCTTGCTCTTATCTCTGAGGATTGTTATATTGAATTAATTGCATGAAGGGAATCTAATAGAAATAGTAGATTAATTGAATCAGAGTTCTCCAAACATTACATTTATGGTTGCGTCATTTTATTGTGTTGGAGCAAATGACTTGAATATTAACACTGGTAAAAAAAACATATCATCATCATCATCATCATCATCATTTATTTATATAGCGCCAACATATTCCGTAGCGCTTTACAATTGGGGACAAACGTAATAAACTAATAAACAAACTGGGTAAAACAGACAAAGAGGTGAGAAGGCCCTGCTCGCAAGCTTACAATCTATGGGACAATGGGAGATTGACACATGAGGTTAAGTATACATTTTGCATCTTGGCCCAGCCAGACTGCAAAGGTAGGGTGACTCATAAGCTAAATGATCCTGTCACACAACAATGTTATTCCGGGGGTAGTTGTCTTGTGTGAAATTGTGTAACAGGCTAAAGGTAGTGAGGTTAAGATGGTGGTTGAGGAATATTATAAGCTTGTCTGAATAGGTAGGTTTTCAGAGAACGCTTGAAAGTTTGTAGAACAGAGGAGAGTCTTATTGTGCGAGGGAGAGAGTTCCATAGAGTGGGTGCAGCCCGAAAAAAGTCCTGTAACCGGGAATGGGAGGATGTAATGAGGGTGGATGAGAGACGCAGATCTTTTGCAGAACGGAGTTGCCGAGTTGGGAGATATTTTGAGACAAGAGAGGAGATGTATGTTGGTGCAGCTTTGTTGATGGCCTTGTAGGTTAGTAAAAGTATTTTATATTGGATTCGGTAGAAGACAGGCAGCCAGTGTAGAGACATACAGAGTGATTCAACAGAGGAATAGCTATTTGCAAGGAAAATCAGTCTTGCCGAAGCATGTAAAATAGATTTTAGGGGTTTGAGTCTGTTTTTGGGAAGACCAGTAAGGAGGGAATTGCAATAGTCAATGCGGGAGATGATTAGTGCATGAACTAAGGTTTTAGCAGTGTCTTGTGTGAGATATGTGCGGATTCTGGAAATGTTCTTTAGATGTATGTAACATGATTTAGATATAGAGTCAATGTGGGGAACAAAGGATAGGCGTGAATCAAGGATTACACCTAGGCAGCGAGCTTGTGGGGTGGGATTTATGGTCATGTTATCAACAGAGATAGAAATGTCAGGTATGCTCTTGTTGGCGGGTGGGAATATTATTAACTCTGTTTTAGAAAGATTAAGTTTGAGTTGACGAGAGGCCATCCAAGATGAAATGGCAGAAAGACAGTCAGTTACACGGGACAACACAGATGTCGAGATATCAGGAGAGGATAGATAGATTTGGGTATCATCCGCATAGAGATGATACTGAAAGCCAAAGGAACTTATTAGATTTCCTAGAGAAGCGGTATAGATAGAGAACAGCAGAGGACCTAGCACCGAGCCTTGTGGTACTCCAACTGATAGGGGAAGCGGAGCAGAGGTGGCTCCAGAGAAATTAACAGTGAAAGAGCGATTAGAGAGGTAAGATGAGAACCAGGATAGAACTGTGTCTTGAAGACCTAGGGATTGCAGTGTTTGTATGAGAAGAGAGTGGTCAACGGTGTCGAATGCAGCCGAGAGATCAAGGAGAATTAGGAGAGAGTAATGGCGTTCAGTCTTAGCAGTGATCAGATCATTAACAACCTTGGTCAGCGCAGTCTCTGTGGAGTGTTGAGAACGAAAGCCAGACTGAAGAGGATCCAACAGGTTGTTTGCGGAAAGAAAGCGTGTGAGGCGAGTGTAGGCAAGTCTCTCTAGAAGCTTGGAGGGGCAAGGGAGCTGAGAGATGGGACGGTAATTTGAGAGAGAGTTTGGGTCGGAGTTTTGTTTTTTTAGAATAGGAGTAATCACTGCATGCTTGTATAGTGATGGAAAGATGCCAGTAGAGAGTGAGAGATTACAGATTTGAGTTAGAGGTGAAATGAGCACAGAAGACAGGGATCTACCATACCAAAAACATATTTCCAAACTATCAATATCTGTCCCCTTGTTGGATTCTGGATGTTCTCCATTTCTCAGGAACACTTGAAGATTAGTCAGCTTTTATTTTGGAAGAATTACTTCAGTAATTCTTTGGTGGTACCACCTAGAATACCCCTCTGTTATCTGATAAGATCAAGTAGGCCAGATTATTTCTCACTATGTAGCACAGAGATTTCAGTACATGGGAACTGGAGCTGTCCTAAAAACTCATCCTGTTAGAGTGGAAGGAGTATGCCAAATATGACAACTGATTGGTTGATCCAATCTCCTCTAATTAGGTGCTTCACTCATTTCCTCATTCTTGTCCTTTAAGATTTCTATCTTCCACCTCATCCATATCTTCTAAATTGTGAGAAACTCCCAAGTACCATCAGCTGTTTTCAGATAATGGTGGTGGCTACATTGAATGGCTGTATCAGAGATAGTTGTCCCAAAATAGCCAACACATGTGGTTACTGTTAAAGGGGAACTCCACCTAAACATAATATTTTTCTAATTACCTTCCCCTTAACCCAACTTGTACTTATACCGCTGACCCTGAAAAGTAAACTCTGGTCGTTGAAAGGTAGTCAAGATAACTGACCAGACATCCAGGGGCTGTTATCCACCCAGATGTATTAATTATCATGCAGTGAAACATATTACTTTGAAACATCTCCCCACCCAGGATCAGGATCTATTAAAGGGCCAGTCCGGACAAGTATGTCTTAAACTACTGACATCCTATGGTTAATTATTTCACTGTCTCAGAACGTTGACACTAATGTTTTTTTCAGCCTGGTATGGAGTTCTGTAGCTTCATTCCAGTTTTTAGTTTCACTTTGACTTCCTTTTCATTGCTCCCCCTTAAAAGTCCAGTATAAACTTGAATTGTTATTGTTTTTATTTTAATAGTATGCTCAGCAGTTGTTTAACTCAAATCATATGCTTGCTTTGTATATTTCTTATAGCTAGAATTATAAAAGTAAGGTCTCCATTCAGTTACTTGGCTGTCTGTGTTGCTTTAATTTGTATTTACTCTTCCTTTCTTCCATACAATATTGTTCTTTAATTATCCCTGCAGATGAGTTGTATAATATGTGGGCTAATGTATTATCCTGCTGTAAATTTTGGGCAGTCACTGAAGAGCTCTATGATCATATAAAATATGCTTTTATATCCTTCTGCTTCTACTTCCTGTTTGTGCGGCTGTGAAGCCGAAGACACCCTGTTCCATATATGGTGGAACTGTCCCAAAATCACAAGAAAGAAGTCTGCAACTTAATCACTTTCGTCACGCAAATCGTCCACCTTCCACCTTGCCATGTTCTCCCACATCCAATCCCCAACACACCAAAACACACACCCAGATTAATTGGTCAGATTTAATCCTGCTAGACTTCTCGCTGCACTTAATCGCAAAAATCTAGCACAACCATACTGAAGCACTTATCTTTAAAATATGGCAAACACATACATTGGAGCACATCACCTGTATTATTCATAACCGCCCCCTCCAATTTTGCAATGCCTGAACATCTTGCTATGCTGACAAACCACCACCCGCCACGTATCTGTCTTTTGTATACTATAAGCACTCTGTTTACAAAATGGTTATCATTTACCATTACTAACAATCTCTCTGCTCTCCACCCCCCCCCCCCCCTTTGACCCCCATCCCTTAGACCAGGGTTGTCCAGGCCCAGCACGCCTGTAAATGTGGCCCAGAAGGAGTTTTGGTTGTGGCAAGGGGGCAGCACTCTTAATGGAAAAAAAAATCCTGCAAAAAAAAAAAGAAAATAAACTACTTACCTTGCGGTCACGCGGTCACGTCAGCTGGTACTCCGGCTCCCTCCCTTGTCTCCTCCTCTGTGCGGTGCTCGCAGTGAATGTCGGGCGTGATGTCACGCCCAACATCCATTGCGGAGCGCAGCACAGAGGAGTCACCCGCGCGAGAAGAACAATCAGCAGCACAGAATTGGAGAAAAGAAGAGAAGAGGACAGGAGAACAAGCCAATTAAAAGGTAAGTTAAGGGGGATTTTTTGTATTATTTCAAGGGACGCTGACCAGTGAATAAAAGTCACCTGGTTCTGGAGCATCATGGACCTTATCTCCCTGCTACATACTTCTACTTGTAATACTAATGGGGCATTATATATTATTCTTTTTGGCCCATTATAAGTTGTTATCCCTTAACTAACATAGTGGTGTAATTAGCAAAACAGGTCACAATTTGGGGTCACAGTGGTGTATATGTCAGGTACCGCAGACCTGGTCAGGGCACCCTGATATACAATGCCTGGCTTAAATGCACTTTATTGATATTGCATCGAAACAATACAAAAAGTGATTATAGTATAATAACTAGAGAGGATTTTTTGAACAGGGCGATTGAAAGATAAGTATAGGGGGATTTGAAAAAAAAGTGATTATATATATATATATATATATATATATATATATATATATATATCACTTTTTTTCTCATATATATATATATGTTAACTATGTTTTCTATGGTTTTTTGGATGATCAGCTATCGTTATTGTTAGTGTATCTTATGTGCGGCCCAAACCAACTCGTCGTCTTCCAATGTGGCCCAGGGAAGCTAAAAGGTTGGACACCCCTGCCTTAGACAGTATTTCCATCCCCATTTCCTTCAAAGTTTGCTCTCCTGTTGATGAATACTGTAAAATTATAAGATTGTCCATTGTGTAGTTCATCTTTTCTAGTGCTATATATATATATATATATATATATATATATATCTTATTCAAACATACACTGTGCACCCTCTTCCCTTCTGCCGCGCCCCCCTTCCAAATTCATGCAAAAATGTCAATGAGATTTGTATTAGAAAAAAATACTTTTATTCAAGTCACATAAATTAGCGATGAATTCTAATATCCATAATTTACAGTAGTCTAAGTATTCCTTATAATATCAAAGTATTCCTAATGAACACTTTAGAGATGACCTCAGAGCTCGCTGTTTAAAGTGATATTTACAGAGTTTATATATGAGACAATGTACCCTCAACTGTAAATGAAAGGAGGTCTTTCTACATGTCAAAATTCTCTGTGGTGACTTCTAATATCTATAATACCGTCCAGTATGGTGTGTTATTCCTTATAATACACAAGGTTTTCTAATAAACAGCAAAGCGAAGACACCAGAATTCCTAGTTTATACAGATATTATTCATACGAGTTTATGCATATTTTAGCATTGCTTATTAATTAGATTAATTGTTGCCTGACCTGTAGTTGCCAATCTCCAAATAAGAATAGGAAAGTATAAAATAATGCTTAAAATAACTCCTGCACCATGATATGAAGTGTCTGCTTGCAAATGTTCTGCTTTGTGTATGCACATATTATTTAGTTCAGGGGTGTCCAACCTTTTAGCTTCCCTGGGCCACATTGGCAGACGACGAGTTGGTTTGGGCCGCACATAAGATACACTAACGATAACGATAGCTGATCATCCAAAAAACCATAGAAAACATAGTTAACATATATATATATATATGAGAAAAAAAGTGATATAGATATCACTTTTTTTTTTTAAATCCCCCTATACTTACCTTTCAATCGCCCTGTTCAAAAAATCCTCTCTAGTTATTATACTATAACCACTTTTTGTATTGTTTCGATGCAATATCATTTAAGCCAGGCATTGTATATCAGGGTGCCCTGACCAGGCCTGCGGTACCTGACATACACCACCGTGACCCCAAATTGTGACCTGTTTTGATAATTACACCACTATGTTAGTTTAGGGTTAACAACGTATAATGGGCCCATTAGTGATACAAGTAGAAGTATGTAGCAGGGAGATAAGGTCCATTATGCTCCAGGACCAGGTGACTTTTATTCACTTGTCAGCGTCCCTTGAAATAATAAAAAAAATCCCCCTTAACTTACCTTTTAATCGGCTTGTTCTCCTGTCCTCTTCTCTTCTTTTCTCCAATTCTCTGCTGCTGATTGTTCTTCTCGCGCGGGTGAATCCTCCGTGCTGCGCTCCACAATGGATGTTGGGCGTGATGACATCATGCCCAACATTCACTGCGAGCGCCGCACGGAGGAGGAGACAAGGGAGGGAGCCGGAGTACAAGCTGACGTGACCGCAAGGTAAGTAGTTTCTTTTCTTTCTTTTTTTTTTTTTGCAGGATTTTTTTTTTGCCATTAAGAGCGCTGCCCCCTTGCCACAACCAAAACTCCTTCTGGGCCACATTTACAGGCGTGCTGGGCCGCATGTGGCCCGCGGGCCGCGGGTTGGACAACCATGATTTAGTTAGTGATGAAAAGTGCTCCCCAGTTACTAATGTTTTGTTTTAGTCGCAGTGTGTCTGCTGCAGTTCCTTCTCTTCTTTCATTTATGTAGTGAGTGGTGTTGAGGAGATGTTGTTACTTTTTGGTTTGTCTGTGTGGTCTGAAGACATTAAGAGATTTAACATGTCACAAGTCCTACACAGTCAAATGGTTACTGTACAATAATGTATGGGATGTTGGTGGTCTCTGTTCTGTGATTTCCAGCTCTGTCCACAAGTACCCCTAACAAGCCACATTATTGTCTGTTACAGATAACTGGGACAATTTTTTTACGGTATTTCACCTGTTCTGTTTGCACTGAGATCTGTAAAACCTTGCACCTTAATGACTGGACATGTTTCTTGTTTCGTCAGGTGTAAACTATTTCATAGTCAATCTAAGCAAATGTTAAGTTCGTGCAACAATTTTAAGTGCATGAACTTTAATGTGATTGCATAATTAAGTGCAATAATTGACCCTCAGGTTGAAATTGGCATTAGAGGGCTTCAAGATCGTGTCACTGACTAAAATGTGTATGAAATGACTAAAGGAGAAATATGTATAATATTTGATTTTATTATCACTATCATTTTTATTTCTGTAAACAAAATTTTGCATAAGTTATTTTGCCATATTGTTTCATCTACTGACGTAAAACAATATGTGGTACATGGAGTCCATTTAGATAATTTCCCCAAGTTATTTTACTTAATAAGGTACACATAGTATTACAGCACTACATTAGGATAATATAGCAAATGTTACAGGGGTTCATAGCTTTAAATAGAAAAACAACAGTAATTGTAACAATTGTTTGGGTTATCAGGACTTGTCTACTTGCCAAATGGGAGGTGGGGAGTGCTATTAATCAAAAAGACAAACATACGATGAGAATAACCAGTGTTACTAATTAGACCATAAGGCAAATTTTATTAATACTTTACTACTTGGAACCAGGATAAGTCAAATGACAACCATCTGGATCCTGTGCAATCTAAGATTTGATTTGTCATTTCTGCGCTGTCCCAAAATCCTGGCACATAGTGCAGGTATGGAGAGACATCGTAATGGAGTCTTGAAACCTTAGGTCAGTACTACAGTATGCCAAGCTCACAATATTGCAATAACTTACAGTGAAACATTTTAGCTGGTTTTGATAGCAGTCACTAATGATTTTTATCATTTGTTTTAGAACATTGAGTTATTGATCAGGCATCTTATATGTGACAGTTGCAGGTTACTATAGTACAGGTTCTGATTCTTCATGACTGTTTTCAACCCAGCTATTTTGTTACCATCTTATAGTGGTTCTATTGAAGCATCTACTTATTACCTTCCCAACATATTTAACAATACATCTTCATCAATTAAATATTTAGTTAATGATGTTTGTATAAGGTATTGCTGCTTTGCAGTCTTGCCTTGTTTCACCAATGTTGACCTTGCTATATTTCTTTAAATCACATTATCATTAGTAACTGTGCTCCAAAAATCTCTTCTGTCTACTTAGAAAATCATTTAGAGGTTTCTTATTACGCACTGTAATATGTTTGAGAGTATTGATGCTACATACCCAGTGGCGGAACTACTGCCACTGCAGGGGTGTTGCTGTTCAACGGCCCGTAGATGAGGGGGCCTTAACACTCTCCTTAGGCCCACATGCACAAGCACCTTGAGAGGGGAGGCTAGCATCGCTATCTCTCCCAAAGTTTGCAATGGGCGTGTTCTGCTTTGTTACTTCTTGGATCAATAGATAACTGAGCGGTTAGCAGTAATTTTTGGTACAGCAAATATTGGTAAATACAATGAGCTTTAAATTCTGCAATATTGAGGCTATATAGCATTGTTCAGTGCAGTTATGTAAAGACAATCGGTGAACTATTTCTTTGCCACAGAATTTCCTTTGCTCTCAGTAGATACACAGTAGCAATATACCCACCAATTTTGATGGATCTTAACATAACAGCAAAATCAGAGATGTCACTAGTTCCTAGTAAATTAATGGTCTGTATATTATTGGGTTTGTCACACAAACTGACTGCCCTCACTGGAGATATACTTTAAGTCTCTACCACTCAATACAATTTACTAACCACCCTCCTGTAGCCAGGGCCCCAGTGGATGCTGATTGTTTTTTTCAGTGCTCTTCAGGTTCATAACTGTAATAACTGTAATACACAACTGGCAAATCAGTTTTGTTTGCTATTTTTAAGTAGCTGCGGAGGGGGTCTTTGACCAGTCACAAACCTCAATCTCTTGATTGCGCTTGTGACTGGTCCTCCTGCACAAGATCACATCTTGCCCCCGTCCCCTGCAGCATCACACAGCCCCTGTTTTTGATTGGGCCATGAGAAGTACTGGAGAAGCACTTGGAAAACCCCTCAGCATGTGGTGTCCTCCAGGGCTTTCTGCTATGGTGAGGTGAAGATTGCTAAAATGGTAGTGCAGCTTTAAGGTATTTATAAACCTCTTCATTCCTTTCCTGGTGGTATTATAAACTAAATTTATATTTTTAGTTACTCCCTTCTTTTTTAAATTACATTATTGCAGTTGTCTGGATTTGTAATCTTGGTTTTACATCGAACCAATTGAAAACATTTTTAGGGCCAATAAATAATGAGATAATCCTCTCCTGAAACAGCTGATATAGTGTAGTATAGAATGATGGT
Source organism: Mixophyes fleayi (assembly GCF_038048845.1). Classification (NCBI taxonomy): domain Eukaryota; kingdom Metazoa; phylum Chordata; class Amphibia; order Anura; family Limnodynastidae; genus Mixophyes; species Mixophyes fleayi. The sequence goes on from NC_134407.1 coordinate 132,687,667, forward strand.
ATCTGTGTTTCTTTAAGCCATAGAAAAGGGTCAGAGTGAGTACGGCATGTAACAACCAACCATCAGCTTGACATGACTGCACGGGATATCTCAATTGCTGCACTTCTTGCTCAGCTCCATAAATTGACCAGCTTGCTGATTTGTCTCTCCTGCTCCTAGCTTACCTATCATTCTGTCTGCCCAGTGTTGTTACCACACTGGCTTATTGGCTATGGAATGGAAGATACTCCTCTCTTTGTAAGGATTCCCCATTTTCTTTGTTCCTGTACCGTGTGAGGTTCCCATTCAAATTAGTCTCTTCATGGCTTCTTGTGACAAGCTGAGACTTGTATGTCCTCCACTGTAGTTCACGAGGACATTCCAGCAATTTGTAGTCGTTTATATGCTAAAACACATTATGACTTGATACAATAAGTGGGCTATTTTTCTGAAGTAAATTACCAGGTCTCGCAGGAGTGTATTTTTATAATTAATTGAAGACCTGTTTAATATTGTGAAGCAAATTGCACTGATGCTCTCTAGCAGCCAATCCGTTAATTGCTTTCATTGGTCTAACTTGCAGTAGTTGTTCAGTGCTAATAAATGAGCCGTAGCTAACCTGTGCTATTATCAGTTTGTTATTAAGTAATAATTGTAGTATTTAATTCTCGGATATACAGTAGATCACTCGTTTCTTAGATTAAGATTGCACTTATTCATGCTTCGGTAATTGGTAAAAGGTCAGATTGTGCTACTTTGATAGACTACATATACCAGACAGTTTTTATTTTCAGTTAATATTCTTTCCATTGCTTTGAGGAAAACACTCTGAGCCTCGGTCTTCATTCATTCTAGGCGTCAAAGTTCCTCGTAATTTTCGACTTTTGGAAGAACTTGAGGAAGGCCAGAAAGGAGTTGGCGATGGGACAGTTAGCTGGGGTCTGGTAGATGATGAAGACATGACACTTACAAGGTGGACTGGGATGATCATTGGACCACCTAGAGTAAGTATCCCTGTGGTTATGTATGATAATTTACTGTTAATCTTGTTGTATTTATCTCTGAAGCTTTCTGAGAACAAGTATGGGATCTCTTGTCCAGAAGTTTCTGAGAACCTTAAACCTGAAAAGGAAGTTATTGCTTCTTAGTAATTTTGAGGAGCTTTGCTATACAGTTCAACAAAGAGGGGAAAGACTGGTAATTTTTACATGTGTTTTTAGTTGATTTTTGAAATAATGGCCAAATTACTGTGCAACTCCTTATCCGGTAATGTCCCAAGCATTCTGGATAATAGATCCTGTGTGTTACGCAGCACATTGCAGAGATTGTATATTCATTTACATCAGCCCCTGCCCCTTTGGATCGTACAGTCTACATTCCCTACCATATGCATACACACTTATATCTTATCAGCCAATTATATGCAGCAACATGGTCAAGAGGTTGTTGTCGTGCAGACCAATCACCAGAATGGGGCAGAAATGTGATCTAACTGACTCAGACTGCTACAGCAGCAGAAGACTACACTAGGTTTTAATCCTATCAGCCAAGGACAGGAAACTGAGGCCACAGGTTGGGTACGCTTTAACAGTTACAAGAACTCTGACACAGGCAGCGCCTACAAAAAATAAACGGACTTCATGAAAAAATGACTGGAATCTACACAGACTTGCCCCGGGCCCCCCAGGCAGACCTGGGTAATTTGTAGCCGCCCCACACCTCTCGGCGTCCCTGTGTATGTGTATGTGTATGTGTGTGTGTGTGTGTGTGTGTGTGTGTCTGTGTGTATATATATATATATATATATATATATATATATATATATATATATATATATATATATATATATATATATATATATATATATATATATATAATTAGGGATGTGCACCGGCGACTTTTGGTGTCTCGTGTTTTGGATTCGGATTTTCGCGATGTTTTGGGTTCGGATTTGTTTTGCAAAACACCTGCCGAAAGGTTTTGGATTCGGATTTTTTTTGAAAAAAGCATAAAAAGTTCAAAAATCAAGTTTTTGGGCTTATTTTCACTCCTACGCTATTATTAACCTCAATAACATTCAATAACAAGCATTTCCACTAATTAACAGTGTATTCTGAACACCTCACAATATAGTTATTAGTCCAAAACGTTGCAACGAGGTATCTTTCTGGACTGCGTAGTGGAGTGGTCCCCACAATATAATTTAAAAACCCTGAACTTGTATGATTCGCACCAATAAATGTATCTGGACTGCGTAGAGGAGTGGGTCACCACAATATAATTTAAAAACCCTGAACTTGTATGATTCGCACCAATAAATGTATCTGGACTGCGTAGTGGAGTGGTCCCCACAATATAATTTAAAAACCCTGAACTTGTATGATTCGCACCAATAAATGTATCTGGACTGCGTAGAGGAGTGGTCACCACAATATAATAAGAAAACCATCAACTGGTCTGAATCGCACCAAAAAATGTACCTGGACTGCGTAGAGGAGTGGTCACCACAATATAATTAATAAAAAACCCTCCACGGCTCTGAATTTCCCAAAAAAAAAATTCTGGACTGTGTAGTGGGGTGGCCCCGGTACTAAATTTGATACCTGGGCCAAAATACCTCCTCCAAGTTCCAAGTGTAGTGTTTATAACATATTAACACTACACTAATTCTAGCACGTCAAACCCTCTTGTTTTAAATAATGACAGGGCATTTAACTTTTGATTACATTTTTTGAATTTGTTGACATTTTCTTTTACTTTTTGAACATGGCAAACGACTGTTGAATGGTCACATAATGCCAAAAAAATAGTTGCAAGATGGAATTGTCCTTGGGCCCTCCCACCCACCCTTATGTTGTTGAAATAGGACATGCACACTTTAACAAACCAATCATTTCAGCGACAGGGCCTACCAAACAACTGTGGCTGAAATGATTGGTTTGTTTGGGCCCCCACACCAAAAAAAACAATTCATCTCTCCCTGTACAAACTAAACAGGCTCTACTGAGGAAAGATGTCGTCCTCATCCTCAACCTCTGATTCCTCTCCCCCTACAGTGTGTACTTCCTCCTCCTCACACATTATCAGTTCGTCCCCGCTGGACTCCACAACCACAGGTCCCTCTGTACTATCTGGAGGGCAGTGCTGTACTTCATTGAGGAATTGATTATTCATTTTTATAAACATCATTTTTTCAACGTTGTGAGGAAGCAACCTCCTTCGCCGCTCACTGACCAGGTTCCCCGCTGCACTAAAAACTCTTTCCGAGTACACACTGGAGGGGGGACAACTCAGGTAAAATAGAGCCAGTTTGTACAGGGGCTTCCAAACTGCCTTTTTTCCCTGCCAGTAACAATATGGACTGTCTGACATGTCTATTTGGATGGTGTCAGCAAAATAATCCTCCACCATTTTTTCTATTGTGACAGCATCCAATGCAGCGACAGTAGACATGTCTGCAATGGTTGGCAGGTCCTTCAGTCCGGACCAGATGTTATCAGCATCCCCGCCAGCGGCTCTTTTAGGAAAACTGAGCTTTTTCCTCGCAGCCATAGATGTGGAAGAAAATGAGGGTGGAGCTGTTGGCATGTCACGGTCCTCTTCAGAGGACAATCTCCTCACCAGAAGGTCTTTGCACCGCTCTAGACTTGTGTCCGCCGGAAACAGAGACACAACATACGCTTTAAACCGAGGATCGAGCACAGTGGCCAGAATCTATTCCTCTGACTTTAAAAGAGTGACCACCCTCGGATCCTGGCAAAGCGTACGAAGGGCTTCATCCACAAGAGCTACATGCTTTGTTGGATCGCAATGCTTTACCAGCTCCTCCCTCACTTGCTCCAGCTGCTTCTGCAACAGCCTGATCAGGGGAATGACCTGACTCAAGCTGGCAGTGTCAGAACTGACTTCTCGTGTGGCAAGTTCAAACGGCTGGAGAACCTTGCACAACACGGAAATCAGTCTCCACTGCGCTTGACTCGGGCGCATCCCCACTCCTTTGCCTATGTCGTAGGTGGCTGTGTAGGCCTGAATGGCCTTTTGCTGCTCCTCCATCCTCTGCAGCATATAGAGGGTGGAGTTCCAGCGCGTCACAACCTCTTGTTTGAGGTGATTGCACGGCAGGTTAATGCTTTTTTGATGTGCCTCTAGTCTGCGGTAGGCACTGGCTGAATGCCGAAAGTGTCCAGCAATTTTGCGCGCCACCGCAAGCATCTCCTGCACACCCCTGTCACTCTTGAGGTAATGCTGCACCACCAAATTAATGGTGTGTGCAAAACATGGGACGTGCTGGAAATTGCCCATATTTAATGCCCGCACAATGTTACTGGCATTGTCTGACACCACAAATCCCCATGAGAGTCTAAGTGTGGTAAGCCACTGGGAGATTATTTCCCTCAGTTTCTCTAATATGTTGTCAGCGTTGTGCCTCTTATTAAAGCCTGTAATACACAATGTTGCCTGCCTTTGCAAGAGCAGCCATTTTGTAGATGCTGCTACTGATGCAGCTGTTGCTGTTGCTGCGGAAGGCGATGCATCTACCCAGTGGGCTGTCACAGTCATATAGTCCTTCGTTTGCCCAGAACCACTTGTCCACATGTCCGTGGTTAAGTGGACAGTGGGTACACCGCATTTTTCAGAGCACTGAGGACACTTGATCGTACTTCTCTGTACATTTTTGGTATCGCCTGCCTAGTGAAGTGGAATCTCAACGGGATTTGGTACCGGGGACACAATACCTCAATCAACCCTCTAAATCCCACTCCACTGATGGCGGACACCGGGCGCACGTCTAACACCAACATTGCAGTTACAGCCGCAGTTATACGCTTTGCAATAGGGTGACTACTATCGTATTTTGTGGTCATGGCAAACAACTGTTGGACGGTCAATTGTTTTGTGAAAGACTTAGCGGTCTTACGACTTCCCCTCTGGGAAGATGACCGACCAACAGCAGCAGTGGCAGTAGTAGGCGTACCGCTGCAGGATTCCTCGGATGAATCCCGTATTGGAGAGGACTCAGTCTGGCTGCTGAATTGGGCTGCAGGACTCAATCTGATGGAGATCGTGGAGGAAGTTGACGAGGAGGGTGTTGCTGGTGTGTATCCAACTGGACCACGGGATTTAGGTGTCCCTGTACCGATGACGGTCCTAGCCCCAGTTCCTGAACTAACCACTGAACTATGAAGGTTATTCAGGTGACGTATAAGGGAGGATGTCCCTAGGTGGGCAAGATCCTTACCCCTGCTTATTTGAGCTTTACATAAGCTACATATGGCCATACATTGGTTGTCCGGATTTGGATAAAAATAACTCCAGACCGAAGAGGTGCATTTTTTGGTCTTCTGACCAGGCATGACGATGGGCTTTTTCATCCCATGGACATCAGCTGTTTCCCCCCCTGGTGCCTCATTTACAATAACCACATCATCATCCTCATCATCAAGTTCCTCCACAGCGCCAGCTACATCATCAATAGCCTCCTACCGAGCCACCTCTTCCCGTACAGTGATGGGAAGGTCAGGATTGACAACCACCAACACCCTTGGACTCGCCTTGGGGATTTGTGATAATTTCTCTTTAGAAGGCAGAGTTGTTTGCTGTTTTGTTGCTGACAGCATAACTCTCTTCAATTTTTTGTAGGGGTGGGGAGGAGGAGGAGGGCTAAGATCCTTGGGTGAAGATGGACCACTAGTCATGAACACGGGCCAGGGCCTAAGCCGTTCCTTGCCACTACGTGTCGTAAATGGCATATTGCCAACTTTACGTTTCTCCTCAGATGATTTTAAGTTTCTCTTTTTGCTTTTTTTTGAGAACTTGGGCTTTTTGGATTTTACATGCCCTGTACTAGGAGATTGGGCATCGGGCTTGGAAGACGACGTTGATGGCATTTCATCGTCTATGACTAGTGGCAGCAGCTTCAGCATTAGGAGGAAGTGGGTCTTGATCTTTTCCTACTTTATCCTCCAAATTTTTGCTCTCCATTATATGTAGCACAAGATACTGCAGAATGTGTGAACTTGGTAATATTGCAGTACCAATGGGCTTATACTGCAGGATTGGTTTTGCAAATTTTGTTGTAATTTAATCTTTTTAAAAAAAAATTGTAAATTTTTTTTAAACACTTGGGGAAATAACTATGCCCTTAGAAGCACAGAGCACGGGACACAGGACCACTGGACTGAACAGGACACAGCACACAGGACCCAGCAGCACCACTGAACTCAAGATTGACAGAGCACAGCACCACTGGACTGATACTGCAGAACACAGCACAGCACAGAACTAAACAGCACAGCACGAGATCTACCAGAACAGAGGACCACCTAACACACCCTCCCTCTACCCTGATCAATGCCCGAGTGAAGATGGCGGCGACTAGCGGGGAATTTATAGGTTCCGAGTATCGCGAGATCCGACAGCGGGATTATGACTCAGAGCCTCGGTTTCAAGTTTTTATTTGGCGCCAATACCCGGATCTGTCTCGGATCCGACTCGGATCGGCAACGTTCGGGTGGGCTCGGATTCAGGAAATCCGAGTGCGCTCATCTCTAATCCTGGGTTGGTGGTACAATGGTCTGACCTTTCCACCGTTATTGGTTTTGTGTTTGCTGACTGCCCTGCTCTCGTCCGCCTTGCAGCCCCTTTAGTTTAATATTATCCATTTAATAAATAATATTTTATTCCAACGTTAATCTGGTGTCCGTGTCCTTATTTATTTTATGTAAGGCATTATGGTAAACACTAAGAACTTCCACACTGTGCATTTTAAGACTGCTATCTGACAAAAGCTTCAAGCATGTGCAGTATCAAGGAGCATTAGTGAATCTCCTGATCTTGGGCACACACATACACACTGATAAAGCAATCAAGGTGATATTAGAAAGGTTCGGGTGGGCTCGGATTCACAAAAATCCGAGTGCGCTCATCTCTAATATATATATTTATATATAGAGAGAGAATATCAATCACATTGACAGTAACGGGACCAGCAAAAAAAACAACATTATGCCGCACAGTAGTGCCTCAGTTCACATCATGCCTCATAATTGTGCCCCCAATTCATACTATGCCACATAGCTGTGCCCCTTGAAATTCATACTATGCCACATAGCTGTGCCCCTTGAAATTCATACTATGCCACATAGCTGTGCCCCCTGAAATTCATACTATGCCACATAGCTGTGTCCCCTGAAATTCATACTATGCCACATAGCTGTGCCACCTGAAATTCATACTATGCCAAGTATATGTGCCCCTCAATTTGCTGCTCCTACTTATCTTTGGAGACATGTCTTCCTCCAGAAACCCGAGAGCTTCTTCAATAAAACAGCTGGTGATGGCCGAAACGGAGCTTCTGCACATGCGCAGAAGCTTAATTTCGGCCGTCATCGGCTGCTTTACTGAAGTCGCTTCAGCACTGGCGTGCCAGACAAAAGTGGTCAGCATGCCACGTCTGGCATGCGTCCCAGGGGTTGCCGACCCCTGATCTAGAGGAATTATATTATAGTAACTAACCCATAATAACAAACCCCCTAATAAGAAATATTTATTAGCATTGCATCTGACATTGAAGGTTTATAAAAATTATATGATCATACTATGATTAAGAATTGGTTCAAAAAGAATTGGCCAATGACCCGATTTTAAACAACTTTACGTGAAAATACATTGTTCTATAAACTTAACTCTATAAGATTAACAAATGGATAATGGAATAAATTGACGGGCACTAGCGAGTGACGTTTTTATCAGATTTATTTTGGAGAACACAAAGCTTAAACATTATTCACCTTTTAATGTTACTCTTTTATATTTCGCTGATATATAGATATTGATAGATATAGCTACAGAGATATAGATAGATAGATATATAATCATATTAACAGTAACGGGACCAGCAAAAAAAACCATTATGCCGCACAATAGTGCCCCAGTTCACATCATGCCTCATAATTGTGCCCCCAATTCGTACTATGCCACATAGATGTGCCCTCAGAAATTCATACTATGCCACATAGCTGTGCCCCCGGAAATTCATACTATGCCACATAGCTGTGCCCCCTGAGATTCATACTATGCCACATAGCTGTGCCCCGGGAAATTCATATTATGCCACATAGCTGTGCCCCAGGAAATTCATACTATGCCACATGGCTGTGCCCCCGAAATTCATGCTATGCCAGATAGCTGTGCCTCCCGAAATCCATGCTATGCCACATAGCTGTGCCTCCCGAAATCCATGCTATGCCACATGGCTGTGCCCCCCAAAATCCATACTATGCCACATAGCTGTGCCCCCCGAAATCCATACTATGCCACATAGCTGTGCCCCGGGAAATTCATACTATGCCAGATAGCTGTGCCCACCGAAATTCATACTATGCCACATAGCTGTGCCCACCGAAATTCATACTATGCCACATAGCTGTGCCCCCCGAAATTCATACTATGCCACATAGCTGTGCCCCCCCGAAATTGATACTATGTTACATAGCTGTGCCCCGGGAAATTCATGCTATGCCACATAGCTGTGCCCCCCCGGAAATTCATGTTATGCCACATAGCTGTGCCCTGCCGGAAATTTATGCTATGCCACATAGCTGTGCCCCCCGAACTATGCCAAGTATATGTGCCCTCTCAATTTGCTGCTCTTACTTACCTTTGGAGACTCATCTTCCTCCAGAAACACTGGAGCTACTTCAATAAAACAGCCGGTGATCCCCGAAACGGAGCAGAAGCTTCATATCGGCCGTTATTTTTTATTATTTGTATAGTGCCACCATTTTATGCAGCAATTTACAGTGAATTACATATTCATTCATATCCGTCCTTTTTCCATTGGGATTTAACATACACATTAGGACTCTATCGGAAGCCATTTATCCTAGTAGTATTTGAACTGTTGGAGACAACAAACCCCACACAGCTGGAGCCCTAGTTGGAATTGAACCCATGGCCCCAGAGCACTGAGGCAGCAATGTTTTACCACTGTGCCACTTTTACCATTAGAGAATAGCTGGCACTCTTCCAATAAAGCTATCCTCTCTATTTAATTCAGTGGAGGAAAATATTCCTATACCCCCAAACCACATTCTCCCTGGAGACTTAGTATTTTGCACGCCTTTATACACTTCTCAAAAAGAGGAAGCAGCAGGCAAGTATGTTTGGTCCTTCTTAGTCATTTTTTTGCATCGTTACAGGGGGGAATAAAATCTACATTTCAGGTGGTACACCTTAGTTAAGGGAACCATTGTATTTCCTTTTTAAATAAAATAAGCTGTTATAGGTGCTATGTTTTATACAATAAATGATGGTTCTCCTACTTCTTTCTGGTGAGTGATATGTACTGTTATGTTCCACCTGGATCTTTAGTAAAGGTAAAAAGAGCAATGCGACAGACCTACAGCAGTACCTAAATGATCTATTCATCCACTATTTCTCCTGTGTCATTTTTGTTGTGTTTCTTTTCCAGACAATTTATGAAAACAGGATATACAGCCTTAAAATAGAGTGTGGTCCTAAATATCCGGAATCACCGCCGTTTGTTAAATTTGTAACGAAAATTAATATGAATGGAGTGAATAATTCTAATGGAGTGGTGAGTTCAACTCTCCCCTTTCCCCAGAACATGTCTTTGTGTCTTACAGAACAGACAACAGTGTGGGTAGACTGTGCTTTGGCAACATACACGTAGTCCGTCACTTAACAATTGCATGTATGTTAGACTGAAAATCTAGAATTAAAATGAAAGGTGGATGCTTCCTGCTGTGCAAAATGGGGGCTGCAGCACCCTGGGGGATATTTTTTCCAAAGATATTGTGGTCTTTTGTTCAGTATTTCCCCATGTTTTTCCCATTTTGATTTGGCCAGTAGGTAAGTGTTCAATCAGTATGCTGATTGAACACTTGCCTACTGGCCAAATGTAAATATGCACAGGAATAACATGTGTCTATGGAACAGGAATAGCGTGTGCCTATGTATAGAAAATGAGATGGCATGCTGCTGAGAACTAGGATATCTTTTCACTGTAGACGAGGGTGAGGGTTGTGTAGCCTATACTGTGCACGTGTTTGCCAGACTTCAGCTATTAGGTGACTGTGGGATACATTATGTAGATCAGTTTAGCTCCAAAAAAGCTGGAACATTGTAAGTGTATGTCTCACCCAAGCGTCAATCCTTTTTTTTTTTTTTGCTAAGGATCTTCGCTACCACCACCTTTTACTCCATGCCCCATCATTCAGTATGTTGGGTTCCTTTCATGGCACCCAAACCATTATTTAACACCACTGATTTCTCATTGCCAATAGATAATGTGAAAGGGTGCTTATAGTACTTGGCAACTTTCTTCTTATTCCGTAATTCCAGCTGCTATAACTGGTTTACTTGAGCGTCACCTGTTTTTGTCTAATCTGGTTCTGCATTCAGTGTACCAAGTCTACACTGTGCAAGGTTGCAGCAGCTGCTTCTCTCCAGTGGTGCTAAGAGGTGACTGCTGTGAGGTAATGGTGGGATCCATTTGACAGACCCCATTCATACAATAATCTAGAAGCTGTTCTCCTAGACTGACTGGTGTTTTATGCTGCCTTTTATTTTTTTTTGGTTTTTTTTGGAGCTTGTAAGAAAAGTCACTACTCTGGCCAGACCATTTATCATAGTTCTGTGCGCCAGTATGGTGACCCATACTTATTGTATTTAGATAATGGGAAACCTGATTAATGTTGGCATCTGCTTGTATATATATATTTATACATTATCAATAATATCCATGTTTACTTTAAGGAAATATATAATACTCCTTCCTAAGCTAAGTACACATCAGTATCAGGCTTATAAATTAGAGATCAAGCTGGTCATCGTTGGGATTCCCTTTGAGGAATGGGGAGGTACTGTGTGATCAGAACATGATTTATATACTTTAAATACACTCAGGGTTTGATGGTAATGGAACGGCACATTATGCTGCAATAAATTGGCCCAAAGCTTAAAATATATTTATATTTAAGTAGATGAAGGAAAAAACAGACCACACTCAGAGAATTTAGAAAAAATTAAGGATTATTTATTCCATAAATGGTAGCCGTGTTTTGAGACCTGTATGGTCTCTTTTCAGCCATACATACATACATGTCTCAACATGTTGCTACCATTTATGAAATAAATTATCCTTCATTTTTCTTGCCTTCTCTGAGTGCCATTAGTTTTTTCCTTCCTGTACTTTGACTTTAGCTTTGTACGTTATGTCTAAGTGATGTTAATAGATCATAATGAAGTGGTAGGAACATACATTTTAATATGAAGAAATGAAAACCCCATGTCACTGAGGAGGCAGGGAGGTGGTCTTTGTGTTGAGAAAAGATTGAATTGCAAGCTCTGACCTCTACTCTTCTATATTCCTTTGCTCCAGGTGGATCCCAGAGCCATATCCGTTCTAGCAAAATGGCAGAATTCCTATTGCATCAAAGTTGTCCTCCAAGAAATGCGGCGTCTAATGATGTCCAAAGAAAATATGAAACTTCCGCAGCCACCTGAAGGACAATGTTACAGCAATTAAACGGAAAAAAAAAATGAAAAAAAAGAAAAACATACAAAAGAAAAAAAATGTTCATGCCCAATTTAAAAGGAATTTAAGCTGTCTTCATTTTCCACAGTAGTAAATTTTCTAGATACATCTTGTAGACCTCAAACGTACTGGAAAGGAAGTCCCCAAGATAAGCCAGTTTATCTTGAGACGCTGTAAATTATACTAATATATATTTTTTTTTTATTATTTTGTTTTACCATTTCAAAACAAAATATAAGTTTGTGCTATAACCAATAATCATGTCTGCATAGTTGAAGTTCCGGTGTCAAGAAAAATCAGTTTAAATTTATTACTGTCTAAGAGCAGTGTGGCACATTATCTGACTGTGAAATCATGTATCACACAATCACATTGCTGCAGTTTTATTTTTCCTCTTTTTATTTTCATTGCTTTAGACATTTTGTTCTGAGCTGTTTGAGTCAAACGGGTGATATTTCGTTTACCTCGTTTCATTTTTTTCCTCCTCTATACTTTTTGTGTGTGTCCAGTTTTCAGACTGGGTTTCATGGACTACTAATAGGAACGCGTGCTAATTTGGGTCACCCCCTCCCCCCTTTGTGTCGTCTCTAATAAATGCTGGATGTGGCAGATTGTGGGTTGTTTTGTGTGTGTAATTTCATTGAATGCTGCTGATGAGTGAAGAGCCTTTTTTTCCCAAAACCTGCATCAGAGAGCGGGTTTAATTTACAATCATTTTCACGATAAAGATTTTTGCTTCTATTAGTGTAATTTTGTAACAGAATGTACAAAATTGGATGCATTTTCCCTGCTTTTAACTTTTTAGCTAAATATCTTAAGGCAATAGCTTATTATTGAAACTCTGCTCTGTGGGTGCTATATGACTTGAGCTGAGCTGTCACTGTGTCCTGTTTACCTGTGTCTTCCATACAATGAAGGCAGCAGACTTGTGGTCTGAACCATTATTCAACCTGTCAGTCTAGTGAATATTGGTTCAGCCCCAAAACTGACTAATTCCAAGACGTAAGTTGCAGGTGTTATTTTAAATGTTGTTGATTGTACAGCTAAAACTTAATTTTCGAAACGGATATTGGGAGGTTTGAATTAGCCACCTTTAACAGGATTCTATATGCAGTTGGAGCCTTTGTCTCCATGTAGCTCCCTCTGATATCTTTCCTTGGATCTGGTCTCTTCCTGCTTTTACTTCATCTTTCTCCTCTTCCTCGAGTGAGATTTTCAAATTGTTCCCTATTATTCTTCATGTAGAAATTGTTCTAAAATAGCGCCAGAAGACCTGCACTTTGGTTTTAAAAGGTAGAATTGAAAAAAATATATTAGAATATTCACAGAAAATTAGTCATCATCATAAAGATGTCCTTCCAAATCCATCATTTTAAATTCTAAATCAAAACATTTTTTTTTTTTTAATTTTATTTCGCTGGTATTTTAAAAAATCCAATATTCCTAATTGAAACTGCAAGAATTTTAAAAGCTTAAGAAATCATTTTTTGCACCAGTCATTCTGTGGGTTTTTTTGTTTTAATTTTCTTTATCTTTAAGTATAACTAAAGACCAACATTTGGTTATTCTGCTTTTAAAAATCTGGTTTGGTGACCTTTTTAGTGTGTTTGCAGCATTGTCATGGCTGTTTATTAATGTTCCCCAGTGTGTTGTTCTCCATCTGTTTGAATTTACACGTCCCTAAACGGGTCTTCTACTTTTGGACAAGGTCCCATAATATAGTCCCTAGTTGCACAATGCATTGAGTAGAAAGGCAAGTTTTTATTCAAAATATTTTACTTTTTCTTTTGCATTTCATTAGCTGTGAACTTTTTGTAACATTTAAAATGGAAACATTGTTTGTCCTTTTATCGTCTACTGGTTCTATTTGGTGAACATTTCACAATTTCACTGTAATATTGTAGTCTCCAATTTCTAACTTTAACTGACTAAATTATTCCATTTGAGGATAAATTGATTTCTGCATTTTGCTTTCAAGCATTCGCCTGAGCAGAGCAATATCTCTCATTTCCTTTACCTTTTATGCCTCCTATTCTATCTGAGAATGAGCTCTCCAGCCCCTCTTACATAGTGTGAAACATCACTCTTCAGGATGCAATATCAGAAAGTTTGTGTTGCGTCACTTGAGTTATTGAATTCACTTTATGTTCAGCATAAATTAGTGTTACAAATGTTACCTTTGGAACTAAACTCTAGCTAGAATATGTTTCTATTATAATAATGGTGTCATGGTATGGTGACCAAAACTTGAAACATTTTTTTACAGTTTATATAAACCTGAGTATCGTTAACTAGCATGCAGCTTGCCAGTTGCTTTGGAACTACCAGTGCCAGAAGATGGAACCAACATAAGTAGCTGAAGAGCCACATGTTGCCTCTATCTTATTAACTATACTCCTCAAGTGCTACATGGGTTAGGCTATCTTATAGTGATCATCATTGTTCATGGCCATCAAATTCGGATCCATATTAAATCAAGCCAGTTTAACATATTTCACTCTCACTTCTTTTGGAAGTAGGCAATAAGGAAATACCTTTTGCTTTTTCACTCCCCTGTAGAAAAAAGGGGCTAGTTAAAAGTAGTCCATAAGCATCATATTTAATGTATTAAACCATTTACTTAAGTTTATTACAATAAAGTTTGCATTAAAATTACATTGGTGTGTCTTTTGCGAAGTAACACATGGAGAGGTCATCAAGCAATCAACATTTATACTCGGTTTTTGGTTGCTTTAAGTGGTCCACCAAGGGGGGGTCTATGTATTGGACCTCTCAAAACCTTTTAATTCTTAATAAAAAAGCTGCAACTAACATCAGCAGATATAATAAATAGGTAAAAGTATCTGGCACGTCTCAGATACTTAATAAATGTGATCATGTGGAAGATTTTGCCCTTTACCTACTTCCATAACTTTTGCAGAAGAATGCAGAACAGCATATTTACATTAGAGATATAAATGGGGAGTAGTAGGATATGTTAATGTGCCAAGAAGGGAGACACTGGCATTCAGACATCGCTGGGATTCGCGCTGGCCCATGAAGATTTCTCTATATGCAGTTGATATCATCTTGACCCCATTCTCCACTCTGTCTTCTCTTCAGACTGAACTCTGGAAATATGGGGACCTCTCCAACTTTAAAATCAACAGTGATAAATCCAAAATTTTAGCTCTCAACCCCCCCCCCCCCCCCCCCCCCCCCCTCCCTCAGCTGCCCCAATCCCTTCAGCAGCAAGGTTTCAGATGGTGGCCGGATAAGCTCAAGTACCTGGGTGTTTATCTGATCAGTCACTATAATTTGCTATAGGATGCTAATTTTCCCAAATTGCTGAATTATCTGAAACAAAACCTAATGGATTGGGACGAGCTCTGTATCTCCTGGCTTGGCCGTATAACGGCAGTAAAAAAATATCTTACGCTTTATCTGCTCAGTAAGGCGCTCTAGGGTGAGAGCCTGTACATTATACGGTCATACTTCAGAGGGCGGTCTAGGCCTGCCGAACATTAAAAATTATTTTGCTACCCACCTGACTCAAGGGGTTCTCTTCCACTGCCTGTCCCTCACTAGTCTTTGGATGGATTTAGAAGCTTACCTCCATTTCATCTCTCCCCATATAATCTGCAATGGATCTCTATCAAGCACCGCCAGCCCCCCTCCCTGTTACTTTCTGATACACAATTTTCCCTCTATCTGGGATTATAGCACCCGTATCTGTTGTGTAATTAGCAACTTCTCTTTTATTACCCATGTTATGGGATAAAACAGCTTTCCCACCTGGCATGCATCACAAATCTTTCAAGACCTGGTCCCACCAAAATATAAAATTCTTGTCAGACATTGCTACCACATGGATCTTCCCTAAATTTGTGGACCTTCAATGTCCCTTTAGTATGTCTCATGATCATTTCTACCAATTCCTCCAATTGAGACTCCGCTCTCTCCCTGAATTTAAACTGCACTTTAAACTTGCTCCTCTAGAATTATTTTGTAGCAGTAAGTCCCCTCCCAGTGGTCTTATCTCCACTTTCGTTTTTTTGTAGCAGGATGTCAACCTGATAAGGATTGATATGAACTCAAGTGGTCTTAGGACAGGTTCTTGATGTAGAAGAATGTTCCAAAATCAGAGTGAAGGTTTCTAAAAGCTCTGTCTGTGTACATACTAAACAAAATGCCTTCAAATTACTCTACAGATGGTATTTGGTACCTACTTGCCTACATGCAATCTACCCATGTTCTTTAAAGTTTACTTGGAAACTTTGTGGTCTGTGGCTCTTTGCCAAAATCTCACAATTTTTTGACAGGTTCACCAAATGTGAGGCAAAGTTTTCATGACTTGATCAGTACCATTATTTCCCTGATGCGCCCGCCCCGTTGCAGGCACTGATAAATATACGCTGACTAGTGGGCAACATTCTTAATATGGCCAAATGTGGTTTTCTGGAAGCAACCTGACCCCCTGATTTACTGGCAGTAATCAACAGAATCTGGCAAACTCATGAATGTGAATATGTCACAAGCATTATAAACAATTGCTTCAATACATTTTTATATATATATATATCTATATAGTTCCTGGCTTTTCCCACTATGAGGCCGATACTTAATTGTTTTCTTTTTGAACTCTGTCGTTCACTCTAAAGTTAACCCGATATTTGAAATGTTAATTGCACTGGTCTGGACACTCACCCCTTCCTTTTTCTTTCCCTCCTCTCCTGTCCCCTCCCTCTCTCCTCTAATTTATTTGCTTTTACACTGTTTGCTGTCACTGTTAGAGGTATTGCGTATCTGTTGTTTAATGTCTGCTCAGGCTTTCACTGCCTGGGTTTCCTCCTGAGATTCTCTGCTACTGATTCCCTTGTATAAGCAACTGCAACATACATTTTGATTTACCTCCCAGCCCCTTGCGCCCCCCCACCTCCTCTTCTTCCTTTGCCTATAACAGTCGTGTGTAATAATTTTGTTTTGTTTTCTGTACAATTTTGTAAAACTAATAACATTTATTTTGAAGAAAAAAAAATTGTCCAAGAAGTGCTGTATTTACATTAAAAAGTGACCATCGACCTTCGAAGTTCCAGTGCCCAGGCTCCTGCTTGGTTATCATATTGTATTCCTTTCACATATATAACATTTCTATCTTAGTTTTTCATCTAAAATTTAGTTTCTCTATGTGCACTATTCGGCAATTATCATCTTGCTCTGCTACAATCCATCCATTTGCTTCTGTTATGTGGTTTTCATCCCATGTCCGCTTTCGCTCTTCAGAAAACTCTGCCTTGGACCTCTAAATATGTTCATTTTCCCCACTTCTTTCTTATTGTGAACCTGGTCTTTCTTCAAACTGAAATCCTTTTCACTCGGTGCTCCCAAATCTTCCACTGAAGAATAACCTAATGCCTGATTATCAGTGACAAGACTAACCTCCTGAAAGTTGTTCCACACCTTAAAGTTCAGCTCTAAATGAGATGGTAAGCCCTTTTGTTTTGAAAATGTAATTTTAGACTGTAAGCTCCAGGGCATGAGGAGAGGAACTATAATTTTTTTTTTACCTGCATAAATACCATTATATTTTTAAAAAGTGCTTTACACTAGTGTTCTAAAAAATAAAAAAGTGTGTGTATATATGTGTATGTATATACCCTATTTGCTGGCGTATAAGACTACTTTTTTGCCCTGAAAAACATGCCTCCAAGTGGGGGGGTCGTCTTATATACCGGGTCCAGTATCGCGCGGTATCCAGTGCGGCCACAGCGGGTCATCAGCGTGGCTGCGGCGAGCATCAGCAGCGATACAGGGGTGCCAGCCTTTTTGGCGTGACCGGCCCGTTCTGCTGACAGGGAGCAGGGACCAATCCAATCAGACTTTGTATACAGCCAACAGCCAACCACAGTACTGCACCATTGTACAGTACAATACAGCATAGAAAATGTCCAGCAGTCAAACCCCTATCAACCCTATCATGGCACCAGCAAAAAGAAAGAAATATGATGCAAGTTTTAAACTTAAAGTTGTAAACTTTGCCATGGAACATAATAATTGTGCTGCTGCAAGACAATATGGAGTAACAGAAAAGATGGTTCGGGACTGGAAATCAAATGAAAAAGCATTAAAGATTATGCCAAGGGGTAAGTGTGCACTTGCTCTCTCCCTCTATTTGTTATCTTCCTTCTATCATTGACTAGTGAATTACATTTAATAAACTTGCACTGTTTTATGTTTACTGTACATGTTTGATAACATACAGCCTTGTGACAGTTTTCCTGCATGTCATAGGCATTCGAATATAAATTAACATGTTGAAATCAAATCTGATGTTCTTTTACGTTTTATTTGGTGTGTGGAAGGTGTGCGGAAGAGGGGGTAGTCTTATACGGCGAGTATATAACAAACTCTATATTTTGAGTGGAAATGTTGGGGGTCGTCTTATACGCCCAGTCGTCTTATACGCCGGCAAATACGGTATTTTCTCATAGTTAAAAGTCCCCATACATTAAGCTCAGTTAAGATGGTTGTCCTTGTATTTAGATTTGTTATTCGGCTAGCTTTACGCTTCAGTTTGTCTGTATCCTTCAATAGATTAAAGACAGTCTGCTGAAACAAGCAGGGAAAAAAAATCACAGGATCACACCTCTATATACAGTCAAGTCCATAAATATTGGGACATCGGCACAATTTTCATATTTTGAAATGAAACTAACAAGATGTGCTTTAACTACAGACTTTCAGCTTTAATTTGAGGGTATGTACATCCAAATCAGGTGAACGGTGTAGGAATTACAACGGTTTCTATATGTGCCTCCCACTTTTCGCCCATTCCTTTTTGTAGCACCTCTCAAGCTCCATCTGGTTGGATGGGAAGCGTCGGTGCACAGCCATTTTCAGATCTCTCCAGAGATGTGTTACACTTACCTCTCCCTGTTCCAGCACCGCGATCACTGCAGTCCCGGCTCTCGCTTCTGGGTATCGACAGGTCACTTGATCGTGCTGCGGGCCAGGGAATTCAAATCACAGTGTCTATTTAAACATTGCTCTGACGCCTGGGCAGCATCGGAGCAACTGCTGTGTTCCTGACACAGGAACACATTAGGAACACACGTGCTTGTGTACTGTGCTTTTGTCATCCAGTGTGCCAGTCCTGCTTGCTTGACTATCCTTGCTCTCCAATCCTCGTGTATCAGACTCCGGCTCCCTGACTTCATATATCTGCTGCATTCCTCTTTGCTCTTATATCTCCCACAGCCTGACCTCTAGAGGCCGACCTATTGACAAGGACCTGCGAGCCTCCGCAGCTAAGCCCATCCCGCCTTGCGGCGGTTCTTGGTGTACACCAGGGGGTTCGTTAGACTCTGCATCACAGGCCTGCCAGTGCCAATCTAGAGTTAGGCAAGTATCCCGTCATTTTCGTTACAAGATATTCAATCAGATTCAAGTCTGGGATCTGGCTGGGCCACTCAAGGACATTCACAGTTGTCCTGAAGCCACTCCTTTGATATCTTGGCTGTGTGCTTAGGGTCATTGTCCTGCTGAAATATGAACCGTTGCCCCAGTCTGAGGTCAAGAGCGCTCTGGAGCAGGTTTTCATCCAGGATGTCTGTACATTGATGCATCCATCTTTCCCTCTATCCTGATTAGTCTCCCAGTTCCTGCCGCTGAAAAACATCCCAACAGCATGATGCTGCCACCACCATGCTTCACTGTAGGGATGGTATTAGCCTGGGGATGAGCGGTGCCTGGTTTCCTCCAAACATGACGCATGGCATTCATGCCAAAGAGTTCAATCTTTGTCTCATCAGATCAGAGAATTTTGTTTGAGTCCTTCAGGTGCATTTTGGCAAACTTCAGGCAGCCTACCATGTTCTGTTTACTAAGGAGTGGCTTCTGTCTGGCCACTCTACCATACAAGCCTGATTGGTGGATTGCTGCAGAGATGGTTGTCCCTCTGAAAGGTTCTCCTCTCTCATGACTGTAGCATACTTCAACAATCATGGACGTACCAAGTGCTTCCTTGCCATAAATTAAAGCAGCAAAATGATTTCATGTTCCGGCTATGTTGGAGGTGTTCATATCAGGGGAGAAAAACTGGAAGCAGATTTTGTGAACAGGGATGTCCTACACCCCAGGAATTGGCTCTTCATCCGGAAGTTTAACAGTATTGTGGGAAGATGGTGTCAGCCACGTGTCGACATGATGGCATCTCCGTTGAACCACAAGGTGGAGTGCTTTTGCTCAATGACGAGAGATCTGAAGGCATTTCTGTTGGACGCCATATTGATTCCATGGAAGTTTTGTAGAATTGCTGCTAAAGAAGTTAGTGTTGAGGTGATTCTCATGGCACTGGACTGGCCAAGGAGGTTGCGGTACATGGACATTCTCAACTTGGCAGGGGGACTGTCATGGCTTCTTACTGTAAGACCCTTACCAGACTCTTTCTTCATCAAGGCTTAATGCAACTATTTTAAATGTATAGATGTTGAAGCTATGGTTCTTAATGCTAAGGGCTCCTCTGACTGTGTGGTTGGGACTATGTTCAAGGCTTAGAGGCCAGTTTCAGGCAATAATTATCACAGGGTGTGAAATATTTATATCTCCTGCTGTGCAAAAAAGGCGTTTCATGCCTTCTCTTTTCATTTGTCCTATTTACTGCTATTTGTGTACAAAGGTCTGGACTGCCGGATGGAGACTTAGTTCCCATAAAGTTCAGATCTCGGCTCTCTTGGTCTTCTTTAGGAAAAAGGTGGTACATTTTCCGGTAATGCATACTTTTATTTCAGGTAGTAATGCATTTGCAACCTCTATACATTTTTAATAGCCTTTTGGGATCTGAACCTGGTCTTAAAAGTTTCCTAATTGGAAGACAACCTTTCTTTTGGCCATCTCTCTAGCTAGGAGAATTTTGGAACTGGGGCCTCTGTCTTGTAGGTCTCTATATCTAATTTTTCATGAAGTTAGGGCTGTCCTTTGGACTAAACCCTCTTTTCAGCCGAAGTGGTCTAGATTCCATTTAAATAAGGATATTGTGATTCTGGTCTTAGAACATGGTAGAAGAAGAAGATCTCTACACTTTGGATTATTATAATTATTATGAATGTTTTCAGGGCTCTGAAGACATGCTAATAGGACTCTTGATATTTGCAAAACCGATTATATGTCCAGAAGAAGATGTTGGCCTGCATCAAAGCAGACCATTGCAAGGTTGATTGCTTCAGTATTTTCACAGGTTTACGTCAGAGTGGGGGAGCCTGTTCCTGAAAATGTGAGGGCGCATTCTACCAGATTGACTAATGCCTCCTGGGCTGAGCAGCTATGTCAGGCAGCCGCATGATTTTACATATTCAATACTATTTTTTTGAATGGAAGTTGCTGCTCAATGCAACTTCTGAGTGTAGCTTCCTGTAGGGGCAGTTTGCATTATATTTGCATTAAATCCTTTTCTCTGAATCCATTGAGGGACACTGGGCTCACACCGTTTTATGCTCTAATTCTCCTTGTCTATATTTAAAAATTAATTGTTCTTGGAGAATCTTGATTTTCTTCTTGTCTTGCTCCTCTTTATTTTGTCCTATGGGGATTGGTTGGCCTGCAGGCTAGGTGATGTAAAAGGGGAGGAGTCCAGACTTTGTGTTAAAATGTAAAGTGTCCAGACTCAATGCTGAGCCGCTTTACCAAAAGGTTGCAGTTTCCCCCAATAAAATCAGATAAAAATATTTAATGTAAGTATACAAATCCCTGTAAAATATATTACTTATATTATTATATATTTGTGAACAACGCTATGAGCTTTAATAAAGAAAATTATTTTTTAAATTTTATCGTTTTGGTTGTCTTTCAAGTAGAGCCCAACCCACAAAATAATTAAGGTTATATTCATCAATTTCTACATATGTAAGTGATAGATATTTAAACAAACATCAGTTATCATGTTTACCCATAACTTGACGTGGGAAAGAAAAAAATTAAATGGGGGGGGGGGGGGTGTCAGTAGCCCTTCACTTCATTGTTTCCCCACTGCACTTCTACATTCTGTATGTCTGTTAAGTCTAGGTAGGCCCACATGTAGGGAAGGGCTTGGTAATTTTTCTTTTCAGTTTTTCAACTTTTTAAATATCATTACACCATTGTCCACCGAGAGACAGTAACCCACTTGGTGCTATATACTATGTAAGCAGTTCCACATAACCCCTGCTTGTACACATCTTTGGTTGGGGCATATAAGAGGATGACCAAAGCATCTTTAACACTGAATTATAGCAGTCTGGGAGCTGACATGATCTTTCTACTCATACTCTGCCACATATACAGCAGTGAAAATTTCTTAGAAACAAATTTAGCATGAAACCCCTCCACGTCCTTCTCCAAGTCTGAAAATGTGGCCCGCCTATCAAAGTATACAGTCTCCAACAGCTCTGACTTAAATTCTGTAACCGTTGGGGATACACCTGTACCCCATTTACCTAATATAGTTTATCTTGCTATAGTAACAATAACTGTGAGCATGGGTATAATCCGAGGACTTGGTAGTTGATCTTTCCAGACATCAAAGGAGGCAAATAACAAAACCTCGAGGTGTGGTTGTATATGTATATTGAAGGTAAAGTTTAAGAAAGACACCAATTTATTCCAAAAACTCATAATTTTCGTACACTTCCAAAAGTTATGTATCAAATTAGCTTTGTGAATCTTACATTTTGGACATAGCCCAGTCTTCGCCTCTACTACATATTTCATCTGAGCCTGTGACATATATGCCCTATTTATTGTTCTTTATATGCGCTTCTTGGAATCTAGCTGAAACTAAAGCCTTCATGACTTGTGCTGTATGTGCCAACACCTCCTCTGAACATCTTAACTCTGGAATGTCTCGCTTCCAAGAATCCCAGACCTTAGACCAGACTGAACCAACACTCATATCTATAAAGTCTGAATATAAATATCTGATTCTGAACTTATGTATACGGGAGAAACCCAATAAAGATTCTAAATTTATGATTGTAGGGTCTTGGCTTGGTGTTACTAATTTTTGCTTACTTGAAATATAATGACGAACCTGCAAATACAGGTAAAAAGGCATGTGGGAGCGAGTGTGTCTCTTGCGATTGCTGAAAAGTAAGCATTGCCCTTCCTGGATCGAAAACATGTTTCACTAACAGTATACCCTTTTCTTTCCAGACTTTATACATTTGGTTGGTCAGTGAAGGGGTAAATTCTGGGTTTCCCCATAATGGGAGATATTTGGTAAATTTTGGGTTACCATTCAGGTTTTTACTAATTGCTTGCCATGCCGTATATGTCTCTTTAAATAATATATTTTGTAACATATTAGCTGGCATATCATCTTTTGGCATATGGATAAGCGCATATGGGGAAAAACTCTCCTCCTCTAATGTCCTATTTGTGAAGTGTTCAAGCCCTAGTAGCCAATCTGAGCTATATCTGAACATCGCTCTCCTGTTGAAAACCAAACTATCCGGAAAGCTCAGTCCACCTTTTTGTTTAGGTAGTGTTAATCTATGTCTTGCTATTTTGGGTTTCTTTTGCTGCCATGTAAATTTGGTAAAAAGGGCTGTATACTTCATGGCATTCATCCTACTTATGGTAATAGGTTGCATTTGCATTGGGTAGGTCAACTTGGGGAAGATTATACTCTTAATAATAGCTACTCTTCCCAACAGTGATACTTTAAGATGTTTCCAATTGTTTAGCTGCATCTGTATCTTACCAATAATGGGCGTAAAATTGCATTGATAAAGATGTTGTGGCGAAGAAGTTATCTGGAGACCCAAATATTTAAGTGTTGACTGCACCACCGAAAAAGTTCCAAGAACCGTTGGCACTAATTTATTTTCCCTAATAGAAGCGCCTCTTGACTTTTGGAAATTAATTTTATGCCCTGTAAATGAGCTAAAATTTGTTATAGTGTCCAGGATTATTGGAACAGAGATGAATGGTTTTGATATGAAAAGTAGCATATCACCTGCAAATAATGAAAGTTTTACTTCTTCTTTCCCCACCTTAATTCCTGAGAATTGACGGTTCTGTCTAAGTGCTACCGCTAAAGTCTCTAATACTAATGCGAATCATAAAGGTGGCAGTGGGCACCCTTCTCGGGTTACTCTATGGATGGAAAAGGGTAGCGACAAATAACCGTTAACATTAATATGAGTTAGCGGGTTTGTATATATCGTTTGTATATTTTCAATAAACTGTATAGGGAAACCAAACCTCTGGAGGGTTTCATACAAATGGTCCCAACCTACCATATCTAAAGCCTTCTCAGCATCTAATGATAATAAAAGTGTTGGGTCCTCTCCACCAGCTACCGACTCCAATTGGAGCACAGTAGCTACTTTTCTAATATTAGAAACCGTTTCTCCCCCAGATAAACCCTGTTTGGTCTTTATGGATAATATCAGGCAATATCCCTTTCAGACGCTCCGCAAGAATTTTTGTCAGTAATTTGTAGTCTGTATTTAAAAGGGATATTAGTCTGTATGAACCAGGCAATTCTGCATCTCTTCCAGGTTTGGGTAATACCTTCAGAGTTGCGGTATTAAAATGCAGGGATAAAATTTTATTAGAAATTATAGCATTGAAATTTTTTTTTGTAAGGCATTGGAAATTCGAGGAAGGAGAATCTTATATAATTCTCCCGTCAGTTCATCAGAGCCAGGTGACTAATACCACTTTCATACTGCCGCCCCTGCAATATCCCGGGTTTTTGAAGCCGGGTTTTTGCAGGATCTCAGAGCGTCCCAGCTCAGAAACACCATTCATACTGCACCTCGGACCCGGGAATTTCCCGGGTTGACCCCATTCATGCTGCACAAGTCTGTGCCCTGGCAATTTGTGGGAGTCATCACCAGAGCAGTTTTCATTGGCTGAAAAATGGTGATGTCATTGAAAGGTGACTGGTTTGATGATGCTAAAGTGGGTGGTGATTGTTTACCACATTACTTTTCATCATGGCCGACGACTCACTTTTGTGTAGCCCAGAGTTCATGTTTACTAGTATTTTTTTGATGTTTTATGCAGCAAATGAGAGTTTGCTGCAGCTGCTGACACTGTGCATTCTTGCACAGTCCCAGTTCAGGAGGAGGAAGGCGAAGTTTATGGCACAACAGAAGAAAACTGGGTGTCTGTATATGCGCAGGAGGAGAGCGTTTCTCAGGGCCAGCATTGCCTCAATTTTGAGATTCAGTGCTGCCAGTAACCGAACCATGCGTGCCAGAGAGCGTAGCCACTGAGAAGCTTTCTGGTCTACTGTGGAAGCGTTTGAGGAACAGCAGTGGATGCAACACTTCAGAATGTCACGTGGGACATTTAACTATGTGCTGGACCTTATTACCCCAGCACTTTCCAGGAAGACCACTAACTTTGGGAAACCTATTCCACCATGTAGGCGCCTTTCTATTGTGTTGTGGTGGTATGCTACCCCTGGAGAATACCGGACAATCTCCTGCTTGTTTGGAGTGGGGATATCCACGGTGTGCACTCTAGTGCATGAAGTCACCACGGCATTGCTGGAAGCCCTGTATCATCGCTTCATCTCCTTACCGCAAGGTCAGCGCCTGGATGATACAATTGCAGGATTCCTGAAGCGTGGGTTTCCACAGTGTGCTGGAGCCATAGACGGGACACACATCCCCATCATTGCCCCCACAGACAACCATGCTGATTACTACAACCACAAAGGCTGGCATTCCATCATTCTGCAGGCTGTGGTTGACCACAACTATTGGTAAGCATTTTTTATGGGTTTTTTTATGTGACTGCGCCATGTGTAATGCGTATTGTAAAACATTGCTATATGTATTTTTTTATGTCAGTTTCACAGATGTTTTCATCGGCTGGCCTGGATGTTCCCATGACGCCAGAGTTCTAACAAATTCGGACCTTTACCAAATTGCTGAGGAAAGACAAGATGGCTGGCTGTTCCCTAGAGAGGTAAATATCGGTGAAATGTTGTATGATGTTTTTGTAATTGAAGCTTATATACTATTGTTTGCTATCAATATTGTATGTATTTACTGCCCCTTTTTATATACAGATGTAACACTTGCAAAATGCATTTTCACCATATAGTACCAAGTGTACTGCGTTATTTGACCAATATTTTAAACATGGTGACGTGAAACTGCATGTTTTTATTTACAGAAATCTACGTTTGTTGATGGTGTGGAGATACCGGTACACATCATTGGGGATGCTGCCTACCCTTTGAGGCGCTGGCTGATGAAGGGGTTCACTCAGCATTATCACCTATCTCAGGAACAGATCCGGTTTACACATACCCTCAGCTCTGCTCGGATGGTGGTGGAAAATGCTTTTGGGCGCTTGAAAGGACGTTGGCGCTGTCTATTGAAGCGCATTGATACCAAGCTTGTGCCCCACGTGGTTGCTGCTTGCTGTATTTTACATAACATTTGTGAAATTCAAAAAGACCAATTTCTACATGAGTGGAATGTGCAGGAATCTGAAATGCCAGTGCTGTCAGTGGACTCCAGTACTTTTGAAGGAGAGTGCACCAATACCTCTGCTGAACTTTTTAGGACCACCCTCACTGCCAATTTGACCTCACTTGTATGAATGTACCACACAAATGTAAAAATAAAAAATATATGTTTATTTCACATATTGTATTTTGTTTTGTACATATTTCCTCATATGTCTCTTCACAACAAAATATAAAATGACACAATATAAAAGTGCTTACTTGCATGTAGAAAAAAATAAAATATATACATAAGTAGTAAACCCAAGACACAAATGTGCCCAAACAGTAAGTGCAAATTTGCTTTTCAGGTTATATATATATATATATATATATATATATATATATATATATATATATATATATATGAGAAGCTAACGGTGGGATTCCAGATCACACGTAACATACATGATAACAATTAACAGTGAAACATTTGACCATAAAACATGATTATTACAATTGCCTATATTGTGGCATTTCTGGTGGTGGAGTGGTTTGAAAAAAAAAAAACACCCCCCGCGAGAGCTGCTGCGCATGCGCAGCAGCTCCATTTCTTCAGCGCTGTCCTATACAGCAGCCGCGGCGCTGTCTAAGAAGCGTCCGCGGTGGTGCTGTATACACTACAGCACCACCGCGGACGCTTCTTTGACAGCGCCGCGGCTGCTGTATAGGACAGTGCAGCTATAGCGGCCACTTAGTTAGCGCAGGGGGGGGTTTCTGGAGACTCAGAAACCCCCCCTGCGTGTGCCACTGATGTCCGTCATAATAGTAAGGACTTGGAGGAGGTGCCTGCACCCGTGAGAGGAGTCTGTCCATGAATCCCATAATACACTCACGATTTTCGTGTAACACGCGTTCCTGCATGTTCATGATTTGCATGAGGAAAGAGTCCTGCAGTTCCCGCTCATTGTCCATGAAACGCTGCAGTTGTGTATTCTCGTGTTCACTCATGGTGTTGTCCATCTCCCGCAGTTGATCCATCATGACAGTTGTCATTGTTTTAGTTGCTTGGTCCATTTTGTTGGGCCTTTTGCGTTTTTTAGGAACGTTGTAAACTGTACGTAGAAAAAAACACAGTAAAACATACATTAGAATATATAATATGGCAGAACAAAAAAGCAGTATTGTAAGCTGATATGTGCTTGAGGCCTCCGCCCTCTTGCCCAGTAGTTTTGCACTGCAACATATGCGTAGAGATGTTTTAATACTTTGGAGTGTATTATATTTGTCTTTTGGGCTTTTTGTTGAAATAGTTCTCTTTTTAAAGTTATGTAGAAACATTGGTGTTTGGTTTGCATTTATGTTGATATACTTCTCTTTTTTTTACAGATATGTTCAAACATTTTTTAATTTTTTTTAAAGTTATGTAGATATATTTTTTGGTATTTGGCTTGCATTTTGGTTGATATAGTTCTCTGTTTTTGGGACTTTTGTTTATACAGTTTTTTTTTTTACAAATTATGTAGATATAAATGTATGTATATATGGTTGGTTATTATGTGAGATTATTAAAGATACTTACTGTTGGAGCGTAAACTGGGACCTGGCATAGACTTTGACACTGGCACTGGTTCTGGCTGCGTTTCTTGCGAAGTCTCTGTATCGACTTGCGCAGCAGGGAATGGCTGTGAATCGTTCAATTCCTCCCAAGACATGTTGGTGTCATCTGTTGTGGCAGAGCACTCCAGTTCTGGGGTGTCTTCAATAGAATCTTCTATTATTATCGTTGCGGTCTCGCTTGTCTGTGTGCTCTCTGGTGGTGTTGGTATAGCCGCATCCACATTGCTAGAAGATGACAGTGCAATTGGATTTGTCAGAGGAGAATGTCCAAAGACCATATTGCACTGGTCATAAAAGGGCCAGTCCATTCTTTCAGCGCCACTTTTGCGCCTGTTGTGGTCATGGACTTTAGTGTACTGCTTCTTCAGGGACTTCAATTTGTTCAGGACTTGTTGCTGTGTCCTCTTTATGCCACGTTGTGTGAGTATTTTGGCGATGTTGTAGTACACTGTGGCATCCTTCACAGTCCCAGTCACTTGCCTTCTAATTTCTTCCTCCCCTCTGACATTCAGCAGCTCACGCACCTCTTCCTCCATCCAGTGTGTCATAACTGCTGTAAATAAACACTGTTTTTGTAAACTATTAAAAGCAATTTTCTCAGTACAAAAACGCTTCTGCTTCAGCTTTAGCTTGAGAACACCATCCACCATCTCTCCTAAAAAGCTTCTACAATGTTCCACGGGCTTCCAACGATGACATCATCCTCCAGAGACAGGCAGACAGCCAATCAGCATGTTTTCTGTGCAACCCGGGTTGAAAAACCCGGGTTGCACCATTCATAGTGCAGGCGACTCGGGTCCGACCCGGGAATTACCCCTCGATAAATCCCGGGTTGAAGACCCAGGTTTTTAGACCCGGGATTTTTCACTTGTACCATTCATACTGCAACAAGACCCGGGTTGTTTCAGCTCGACCCAGGAAAAACCTGGGATTTTGGTGCAGTATAATTGGGGTATTATTAGACTTTAGATGTTTAACAGCAGCAACTACTTCTTCTGAAATGGAATCTGGAATCTTTAAGATTCCCCGAAACGTCCCTTAGAGAAACAATTAAAGTAGAAGACCTAGTGCCATGTATGAGGTTAGAAAGTAATCTGCTGATTTTGTTACCATATTTATAGAATTTATATATGCCTTTCTTTCTATGCTTAGTCCCCACTTGCGTTATTATATTATCAAAATGAATTATTATTTCGTTAAACTGCGCCTTATTTTTCTGAGTTGGGGCTCTTTTCATTTTCTTAAATGCTGATCTAAGTTCCCTCGGCGAAGTCAAATAAACTTCCGACTGATCCCTCTTCATTATTTTGCACATATATTGCCCAGGCTGCTTCCAATTTATGCTTGAATTGTTGGGATGAAGCTAAACTTGATGGGAACCGCCACTGCCTATAATTACCTATATTTGAGTTTGTTTTTAAAGTAAACCAAATAGGGGCATGATCTGACTAATGGGCTCTATTTCCGCCGCAGAAACCCGGCCAGCCAGTGAATTTGAAAGTAAGAAATAATCTATACTAGATAGGGTATCGTATATTGGTGAATGATATGTATAACCTAGATAAGTCAGGTGTAACAGGCGCCATATATCTGTTAACTGCAGTTTCTGCTCCATATACCCAACTCCAACCTTATATCTACGTGGGTGACCTTGTGCCTTACTCTGTCTAACTAACATATTTGAAGCCACAATATTAAAGTCTCCTCCCAAAATTATCCGGGAGTCTATATGGGAATACAGCCTACTGACAATTTTTAAATAGAAGGCTTTATGATATGCTGTTGGTGCATAGATATTACATAACAAATATTTAGCCCCGGCTATAGTGGCCTCAAGCAATATAAAACGTCCTTCTATAGTTATTTGTTTAGCATGAATGGTAATGGAAAGACCTTTGCACACTAATATGGCCACTCCTCTAGACTTAGAGGAGTAGGATGAGTAAGCCACCACCTGCTGTCTCAACATGCTTAATATTTCATGCTCTTGATCTGTGAGATGTGTTTCTTGTAGATACGTTACATATGCATTCATCTTATGCAGGTATGTTAAAATCTTTCTCTTTTTCATTGGTGAATTTATGCCATGAACATTCCAGGAGCAAAATTTCAAGACATCCTGCATTTTACTCTATTATTATAAGTGTGATACTTGCCGATAAACAACCATTAACTCACAAAGTCAAGCTATCGTTAGTGGTATAACATTGCTTAGACACATTGTCATTTTGGAATCGGCACAGATAAAGTGCACATGGTGTATCGGAGAGGGAGTAAGGATAGAGGGGGCAAACATAAAACATATAAAAAGAGAACAAACAATTACAACCATAACCCTCTTTTTGAGGGCAGCAACATTTCAACCTTATGTGTAATTTGAACAGAGTTTTTTGACCAAATAGAGACGTCAATAAAACAGACCCCGGTAGGTCACAACCTATGACAGATATTATTAAACCAAAAATTTTGATATTTGCATCAAAACCCATAACTAACAGTAGCCATTAAACATTAGATATTGTCATTCTTTTCTACAAGCATAATACTTTGGTAAATACACAACTTAGACACTAAGTAACGTCTCTCACAATATTCCACCTAACAGCTTTTGACCCATTTTGGATATTCCAATAACTACTTATGGGAAAAGAGATGATCTTCTTTTGTTCATGTCACGTTACCCTTCAGACCTGCTAAAGGTTTGCACAGAATTAGAGACATAAATATATTAGCATTATACTCATCTCTCTAGGTCACCTAACTCAACTCAAGAATTTACTCATCTCTAGATAAAGTCTGTCTTTCGGTTTCCTCTTCACCCAGATATGCTTGCGCATCTCCCGCGGTGTTGAAATCTTTGCCAATGAAGAGACGCAATTTTGCTGGATACATGAGAGCGAATTTCTTTCCTTTTTCATTAGACGTGTACAAATAGATTACACTTCTTTACGCGCCCTCGATACGTCAGATGAGTAATCTTGAACAGCATAAGTTGTTTTTCTTGCCACTTAATCTTCCCCACTTGATTTGCAGCGGACCAGAAGTGGACTTTACGTACATAATTTAAACATTTGAAGATGACTGTATGCGGTCTCTTATCCAAATTGTCCCTAGGTGGACCCAAGCGTTGAGCTCTTTCAATTTCTAGATCTTTCACATCTTTCGTGATTTTGAGAATTGCTGGTAGATCATCTTTAAGAAATTGGATCAAGGCCGGGCCCTTAACAGTTTCTGGCAACCCTACCAGTCACAGATTGGTACGTCTTGATCTATTTTCGAGGTCATCGATTTTATTAAGCATCTGTTTATGGTCCTTGCGCAATGAAGCGACTTGCTGTGACAAAGATGATACATCCTGCATTTGTTCGCCGATGCGTTGTTCATTGATGCTGACCTGCTTATTTGTGGCTGCTATCTGATCCGCCAGTTTTTTAATTGCTTCTGTAAACTTTGTGGCCTGCATATGCATTAGAGGCTCCATGGTCTCGTTTATTGCTTTAACCATAGCACTATATGACAAAGGTGCCTCAACAGCCAAGCTGTCTGAATCAGAGTTCATTTTCCCTGAGGTGTTATTTCCTGTTTTTTTTTCCCAGTTTAGAACTTTACGGTTTAGCAGAAGCTGGAGTATTTATAAACTTCTCCATATTATGTCAGATAATATTCCTGGAGATGCAGCTACAATATTGTATGAGGTTGTGATACTACCGAGATCTCTATACTTGATCTTTTACATATTCAAAATTTCTCAATATTCAATCTTATTTGAAATCTCCACCTTGCTGGATTCATCAGCAGAGTGACTTTACTCGTTCTTGCCAGTAGTAATGTCAAAGAATTGGATCAAGACTTTTTGTGTTCACTAATATGTCCAGATATATAAAGCACTGCACTATAATAATTCGCCACAAGATGGTAGTGTTGCACGATTTTCAAAGTGTGAAGTTTGGAGCCTTCTGTTACTTTTTAACCCTATGTCGCCTGGAATCTTTTAATGGGTCTAAAGCCTTGTGATTATTTACTAATCAGTCCAGATTTAATACAGCAGATTCCATATAAAGAAGGCACTCAAGCCAGATGTTCTGTGTTGTGTGCTTTGCTATGAATAAATCTATTTATGTTGCAACTTGCTGTGCTGTATTGTATTGTGCCTCGACACATATAATACAGATACAAGCTACTGACCCACCAGCGCACGGGGCTCTACTCCTCCACCTTCTCCGCAAATCAGCTGTAAATTCCCGTCCAATGCACGGTGCTCCGGTGATCTGTATAACTGCACCTGCTTTCAGTGTCCAAGCGTCGCTGTATATACCACAAGGGCTACTTGGTTCCTCCTCCCGCTGACTCCCAGCTCAGTGCCTCGCAATGGGGTAGTTTAAAGTCAGGCTGCCTCTGTCTCCCAGACCCGCTAATGAAACGGGGCAATGGCAACCTCCACCTCCCGTTTTGCACCAAAACCTTCACGCTGTTTCTCCGCTGCCCCTATTCAGAAGGCTAGACAGTAGAAGTGGCGGTATGGCATACGTCCGTCTAACAGCCCACTTCCACCACTGTATATATATTATTATTTAAATAGATAAACACAAATCCTTCACATATATACACACACAATTGTAAATGATTAATACATAAAACACACTTCATTCTTCAAACATATTAAAATGTCAGAGTAAAATTCCGCATTCAAAGTTGGACAAATTGCGCCGTTCTCTCTTACCTGATCTTGTAGCCTAGATTACCCGATGTTCTATCTTACTTGTTCTTGGAGCATTGTTATTGGTTGGCTGGCTTCTGGATCCTTGGGGTCCTGTATTGAAAATGTGCATAAATTGTATTATAATGCAAAATGTTAACAAACCCTGAATGACTTAAACACAACACTCCATTATGACCAAATAAAACAACCCCCTAGTACAGGCATATATAGACAGTAAATTATATGAAAATTATTTTAACATCCACCAACCCCTGACAGTAAATTAATTAACCCCCCCTCCCTTAGCCTATCAATAATCTTTATGCCCCTGCAGCCAATCCATCCCCCCCCCCCTTCACAGCACCAGTTATCACCTCCTCCTCTTGATTTTCCCCCTGAAATTTAACTTACTTTGTTGTCTTCTGGACTGGTCATCTTCTCTCCTTTGCCACGCATCACGCCCGTACTGCCTGGCAACTAACAGTTTCAGATTTGCAGTTAGCTACCGCCTGTCTGAATGGTCAGGGTGAGTGAGTGTGACTTGGGGCTGTCCCTTTGAGACCAGAGGTGGCCCTGATAAGTGAGAAAGCCGGCATTTTGGAAACAAAAATATTTATTTAAAGAAAAGAAAAAATGTTAAAGTGTGCTGACACTGTGCCCCTCCCCCTCGCCAAGGACCCAGCGCCCCAGGATGCAGCCTAATCAGTCTATTGGTTGATCAGGCCCTGCTTGTATTGCTTCTCCTACTTACTTTTGTTCTTTTGCAGTAACATTGACTGAATTAGATTACATAAAAAATACATATAAAAAAACACTTATTATGAAGTTATTAATTTACTACAATAGTAACATAAGTGTGAAAATTGGGATCGGAGCATCTTGTTATGGGTGAATTTGGTCTTGTTGGAAGGTCAGTAAGACATAGGAACTATAAGTATTCTTGTTGGCCAGTCACGTGCCAAGGGAATTGTTTGGCTGCAATTCTTGTGATTATTAGTTCAGCCCAAGTGATGTTAAATACTTTTGTGTCAAAAAAGACAAAAGTATTATAGGAGTGATACCTTTATTGGCTAACCCCCAAAAAATATTATATTTGCTAGCTTTCAGAGCACAGAGGCCCCTTCATCAGGCAAGTTTAAGTTCAGCCCAAGAAATGTCTGCTTCTATTGTGTGTAGGAGTTAGGTACATATAATAAATGTATATATTACTGAAAATGTGCTGTAAAATAGAAGACATGGATCATTTACAAATAACAAAAAGTAACTCTGTGAATTTACTCAATGTTTCTTCATAAAAAGCCACTGCCTATATCCCAGAAATGGACAAATCAACGATCTACTATCTGCATTCAAATTTATTCAATATCACCCACATATTAGTATTAGAATCCTGTCCTCACAACACCCAACTGAACCTCACTTGAAAAAGTTAGGAAGGAGAGTTCTGGGCTGCCTTCAATCTCTATATAAGAATGTCCTGGACTTTACATTACTTTGTCTTCAGACCATAACTGTGCATGCATAATGGCCTTAAGTCAATGCAGGTCAGAAGAACATGCCGCACAAGAGGAGGTCCGTCATCTTACGCAGGGTGCCAACACGCCTGTGTGTGTATTTATGTTTCTATGTATATATCTAGAAGAAGAAAAGTACATACATGCCCATCTTGGTAAATGTTGTGTACATGAAGTTTAGCAGGATAGCTGGTGAACTTACAGATGAATCGCCTCAATAGGGTATTGTCCAGCCCAGGTTCTCCAGATGTTTTGAAACTACAAGACCCAGCATGCTTTGCCAGTAGATAGCCAGACGATAGCTGGCAGGGCGTGCTAGAACATGTAATTTCACAGCACCTGGAAAGACACAGGGTTGGCCAGGCCTGATGTAGTCTGTGGAAATCAATAGATAGTTATTAGCATTTTTAAACTCAATTTTTACAAATAAGGGAAGCATAGCCTACATAATGGAAGTGTCTGTATGATAAAAGCAGTGCACCAAATTGAAGTGTTTAGTTTTGTAAATACATATGGAGCCAAGAGGGGAAAATACATTCAGTTATCTAATTTGTGTGTGTCACAAATGGGGTAATATTCTGCAGATTTAACCATTATCAATTAATATTGGGGCTACTCTGTAATAGAGGAACTGTGGGGCTGAGCTATTGAAATAAATAAAATATTTAAGAATCATGGATTGGTCCAGAAATACTGGCCACAAACAGTGGTTAGCTAAAGATCATTATTCTACCAGCTTTCCCTAAGCCCCTTGGACATAGAACATCACACTTACACCTCAGACAACAGCACCCTCCCTAAAGATCTGGAGAAAGCTTGGAACATGCACATTGATTTCATCCAGTGTATTATTATTATTATCGTCGATTTGTAGGGAAAACAGGACATACATAAAACAAGGACATACAAGGCAGACAAAATGAATGCAGACATGAAAACAAAAGGATATGAAGGACCCTGCTCATTAGAGAGCTTACATACTAAGTGGTAGAGTGCACGGTCGAAACAAGAGGAGATAATGTGGATTAGAGTGGAGGCTGGGACGGTTGGGAGGGTGTATTAGAGGGAATAGTATAATCAAGGATAAAGTAACCTCTAAAAAAAGAGATCGATTTTCAGAGAACGTCTAAACAAGGCTGTAGGAAAGCTTGATTGGGCATAGTAGGGAATTCCATAAGTGGGGAGCAGCAGGAGAGATGTCCTGTAGGCAGGAGTGAGAGGTGGTTACCAGTGACGTGACAAGGTGCAGGTCACAGGTTGATCTAAGAGGGTGGGAGGGAGTGTATTTTGATATGAGATTTGAGATGTATGAAGGGGAGGTGTTGAAGCCTTTGTAGGTAAGGGTGAGTAATTTGAACTGGACTCTACAGGACACAGGAAGCCAGTGTAGGCATTTGCAAAGTGGTGCCCCAGATGTGGATATATGGGTGTCGAGAATGTCATATAGCATTAGGTTGCAGTAGTTAATACGGGAGATGATGAGAGAATGTATAAGAGTTTTGGTAGGATGTTGAGTAAGAAAAGGGTGTATTCTTGCAATGTTTTTAAGGTGGAATTGGCAGGACTGGGAGAGAGTCTGGATGTGAGGAATAAAGCAGAGGGTATGACACCAAGGCAGCGAGCTTGGGAGACTGAGGAAATTATGGTGTTATTAACAATGAGGGAGATTTGAAGGGAGGTGGTCATTCTGGCAGGAGGAAAGATAATAAGTTCTGTTTAAATATGTTGAGCTTAGAGTGTATCTCCACTGACCTATCTCACGCAGCGCAAGGTTTCCCCCTTGTATTCTCCCTCACACACTCAAAGCTTGGTGTACCTGGGGGTCTACTTAGATCTCTCTAGGACTCTATACCACCTAAGCCCCAGCACCATAATGGCATCATCTATGCCTCGCTATATTATGGCCTCATTATCTTGCCATAGTGAACCCCATTATGCCTTTGTTCCCATTTACTCCCTTTGTCTCATTATCCCATGCCTTTAGAATGTAAGTTCTCACGTTCAGGGTGCTCTATCCTATGTTTTATGTTTGTATCGTATGTATCATGTCTGTCCACTCTATGTCCTTCTAGTTGTTCGTTTTTGTCTTATGCAGATTTGTTTTTCTATGATCTGTTAATTGCATCCATGCATTTATTATTTTGCTTATCTGTACCCATTGTTCTATGTACCTATGTAATTTTGCTGCATGTTCCCAATCCACTATGTGTGGTGCTGCGGAAGCCTTGTGGCTCCATCCATATAAATAAAAGATAATAATTGTAAAGAGAACTAAGTTACAGGGGCCAATTGAATGTAGTGTGCCACCAGACATCACCACAATGTCCGGCTGCACATATTTCTGGGTACAATGATATCCCAATTCACAGATTTTTTTCTCGATTGGGTGAGAGGAAAAATCTGCAATGTTGCTTAGTTGCAGAGTGCCGTCGCGACCGTTGCAGCGGAACTCCGCGGCACATCACTAGTAATTGAATCGGCCACAAAGTATCTGTTGATCACATCACTGTTTCATTAGTTACTACTAGAAATGTAGAACAAATTAAGAACACTAGAGGGCACTATGTGATCATTTTTTTTAGATCTGTCACAAACTTCCAGTGATGTCGAAGGTGCTTATTTCAACAGAGATGTACAAAATTAAATTAATTTTAAAATGTAAGCGAACAGTTGTTCTCCAAAGTAAAAAGAAACCATGAAAGAAAAATATTGTAAGGTTTAATCTTGATGAATTCACATGGTAAAGCCCAAGGACAATGAGTCATCCTCAGGCAGACACTTGAGGATAACTGCGAAGGATGGGACTAAGCGCAGGTGTGACAACCCCCTCCACCATCACACCTTCACCCTTAATAGCGCTTGTTCATGGTTCCGTTCTGTTATATAGTTCTCATTTTAATGGAGATGAAACTAGTGACAACCATTATCATGACCCAAAAGCGAGTTTTAAAAAACACAGGAACATAAACATAGTTGGTAGGGGGGGTGAAGGAAGCCAGATTTTAAATTAAAGACGGGATCATTATTATCTATCATGTAATTATCCTGGCATGGTAGGTGTGTGTGTGGGGTGGGGGGGGGGGGGGGGGGGGCAGCGAGTGTATTCACCAAGTGCGGGCCTGAACCCTTAATCAGGCCCTGAATGATGCTCACAATCTGTATAGGTTTAAACACAATAAAAAGGGTGTATAAAGTTGTTATTTGGAGGATGATTAGACTAGCTGGAACCTGGAGTGTTGAGGTGCTAGCAATGGTAACCCAACCCACAGGGGTCCTGGGCATGAAATCCTGTGGTTATGCTGTTGGAGGAAAGGATATTAAAATGGAGCGGGCAAGGATATTATTTTTTATGGATGTCTCCTTTAAAAAAATATATATAAACTTTACCAGTAGCTCTTTCATAAAAAGTTTTTTTGTTTCCAACTAAGTTCGATTTGGGGATAACAAAACACTAATTGTTTATAGGCACAGGATGTCATCCCTGTACACATTGACATCTGCTTTATCTCCTTCCCCTTGTTGTAAGAGTTTTCATTTCTTTAAGCACACCGCGACTGTCCAGATCCCGAGGAAGTTGACGCAGCAAACTCCTCCAGAGATCTGGAACGCTGACAGGTTATGATAAGACACTTGCCAAACAGAATTTCTCCAGGGGAACTCTGACAATCCCTGGGCCACTGGCTCTCTTTTTTTGTCTAAGGTCTGCAAGCAGATGTTGCTCAGCTGCCTGACCCACTTCCAGCTGAGACACACTGAAAGGACATTGGATGTGTAAGCAATAACATAAACAATTTTGGAGGCCTACCCTAGAGCAAGCTATTAAAAACTTCCCACGATCCTCTGTGCAATGCAAGTTTCCTCCGAGAGCATCAATGTTTTATGCACTGAGCCTGGATATCCTGCATGGGTCAGGCTTCGGCTGCCACCTGCTAGCTCCAGTTCCACAAACATGTCTTTCTGCTCTGCTTAGTGGCGCCAGTGAGCCGCACTTCTCCGCCGTGTGATTATTTGTGTTAGCAGATCATATAAGCTGATGGAGAGGGGGAGGAACTTGCAAGTGAAACAGCCATTTGCAGTTATGTAGAAAGACAGATTATTTTAATTGTGTTTTGCATTGCACAGAAATCAGAACATTTAGAGAAAGGAAATTAGAAGTGGAACCAGGGAGGAGGGAAAAGACCCTCTTCCTCGATTAATAAAACATTTTGTAATTTCAGTGCTTATGTACCCTTCAGGAATATCCTATATGTTTTATATTAAACTTATACTGTCATCATGCTGCACTGTGTACGTTTCTCAGTGGAAAGTCTAGATATTAAACATGATTAGATTGTTACTTTCCTGTGTAACTCCCACACAGCTTTTATTCCTATCTATATGATTGTAAGTGTTAAGGAATAGAATACTCAGTTTTCATTCCTACTGGATAGCTGGTCTACATAGCTATCACGCTGTAAAATTACGTGTACACTCCATGTGAAACTTTGCAGTATGAAGTTTGAGAGAATGGCTTATAGTTCTGTTGTGGTCTTATGTTAATTGTGGCCATAAAAAAATTATAATTATATATATATATATATATATATATATATATTTATATATATGTCCCTTGGACTGCCTGAGTATTCATGGTCCTCTACTGAGCTATTTAATATAAGAGCTACTGTCTCAGCTTTTACTGCATAAGATCAGCCATGCGGATGCAATATTGTCCCAAAAATAATCCCTGTGGCTCATTAAAAATTAAAAATAGATTGGATAATTATCGGACATGTTGGTAGTATCTAACAGGCCCAGTGATACACGGGACGAACAACCAGTTCACCGGATCCCATCCAATTTGGACACATACATGACTGGCCACAGGGAACTCCGATAACAAAAAAATCTTCATCCAAAAGTGACAAATTGAAGGGTGTAATGTAAACATTAAGAATCCCACTAAACTGCCCTTTATTTTGCAAGTGCTGACAATATCTGCTCAGTCATGTCAATATTGTAAATGTTTTTATTTATTCATTTTATCTTAACTTATGATCAGTATAAAAACGTCTGTTTATAACGTGTGTTTTAATTGTATAGTGATGTGATTGTACAGAAATGCAATTGTTTTACACACACACACACACACACACACACACACACACACACACACGTGTGCACCGGCCACTTTTGGGGTTTTGGGTTCTGATTTGTTTTGTGAAAAACACCCCACGAAAGTTTTGGTTCTGATTTTGGGTTTTGGGTTCTGATTTTTTTTTTAAAAAAGCATAAAAAGTGCTAAAATCCATATTTTTATTTTTTTTTCACTCCTACACTATTATTAACCTCAATAACATTCATTTCCACTAATTTCCAGTCTATTCTGAACAGCTCACACCTCACAATATTGTTTTTAGTCCAAAAGGTTGCACCGAGGTAGCTGGATGTCTAAGCTAAGCGACACAAGTGGGCAGCACAAACACGTGGCCCATCTAGAAATGGCACTGCAGTGGCAGACAGGATGGCAGTTTGCAAGAGTTTGCTAGAGGTGCAGGATGGAATTGTCCTTGGGCCCTCCCACCCACCCTGATGTTGTTGAAATAGGACATTCGCACTTTAACAAACCAAGCAGGAACAGTGAACGTAGTTTAATCTCTGGTACTAATATTTCTGGACTGCAGGAACAGTGAACGTAGTTTAATCTCTGGTACTAATATTTCTGGACTGCAGGAACAGTGAACGTAGTTTAATCTCTGGTACTAATATTTCTGGACTGCACTAACAGTGAACATAGTTTAATCTCTGGTACTAATATTTCTGGGCTGCAGGACTATCTCTGATCGAGATTGTGGAGGAAATTGACGAGGAGGGTGTTGCTGGTGTGGATACAACAGGACCAAGGGATTTAGGTGTCCCTGGACTGCTGACGGTCCTAGCCACAGGTCCTGAACTAAACACTGAATTATGAAGGTTCTTCAGGTGACGTATAAGGGAGGATGTCCCTAGGTGGCCAAGATCCTTACCCCTGCTTATTTGAGCTTTACATAAGGTACATATGGCCATACATTTGTTGTCTGGATTGGGATAGAAATAATTCCAGACCGAAGAGGTGGATTCCTTGGCCTTCAGGCCAGGCATGACGATGGGCTTTTTCTTCCCATGGACAACAACTGTTTCCCCCCCTGGTGCCTCATTTAAGATAACCACATCAGCATCCTCCTCGTCAAGTTCCTCCTCAGCGCCAGCTACATCAATTTCCTCCTCCCGGTGTACAACATTCACACCTTCATTAGCCAAATCTGTAACTGCACTGTGGGTGATCCTTCCAGCATATGCAGAGGGCGTGCTGCAAATGGTGGAAGGAGCCACCTCTTCCCGTACAGTGATGGGAAGGTCAGGCTTCGCAACTACCAACACCCTTGGACTCGCCTTGCGGATTTGTGATGCCATCTCTTTAGAAGGCAGAGTTGTTTGCTGTGTTGTTGATGACAGCTTAACTCTCTTAAATTTTTTAGAGGGGGGGGAGGAGGAGGGCTTAGATCCTTGGGTGAAGCTGAACCACTAGTCATGAACACACGGGCCAGGGCCTAAGCCGTTCCTTGTCACTCCGTGTTGTAAATGGCATATTGGCAAGTTTACGTTTCTCCTCAGATGATTTCAATTTTCTTTTTTTGCTAATTTTAGTGAACTTTGGCTTTTTGGATTTTACATGCCCTCTTCTAGGAGATTGGGCATCGCCCTTGGCAGACGACGTTGATGGCATTTCTTCGTCTATGTCATGACTAGTGGCAGCAGCTTTAGCATTAGGAGGAAGTGGTTCTTGATCTTTCCCTACTTTATCCTCCAAATTTTTGTACTCCATTATAGTTTAATCTCTGGTACTAATATTTCTGGACTGCAGGAACAGTGAACGTAGTAAAATATTGCAGTACTAATATTTCTGGACTGCAGGAACAGTGAATGTATTTATATATTGCAGTACTAATATTTCTGGACTGCAGGAACAGTGAACGTATTTATATATTGCAGTACTTATATTTCTGGACTGCAGGAACAGTGAACGTATTTATATATATTGCAGTACTAATATTTCTGGACTGCAGGAACAGTGAACGTATTTTTATAAATTGGAGTACTAATATTTTTGACTGCAGGAACAGTAAACGTAGTATAATATTGCAGTACTAATATTTCTTGACTGCAGGAACAGTGAACGTATTTATATATTGCAGTACTAATATTTCTGGACTGCAGGAACAGTGAACGTATTTATATATTGCAGTAGAAAATTTGTAATAATTTTTTTATATTTTTTTAAAATTATTTTTGTATAATTTTTTTTAATTTTTATTTTATTTTTTTTATAATTTTTTAAGAATTTTTTAATAACAATGGACTTAGCAGGACAGAGCACAGGACACAGCACCACTGGACTCAGCAGGTCAGAGCACAGGACACAGCACCACTGGACTCAGCAGGACAGAGCACTGGACAAAGCACCACTGGACTCAGCAGGACAGAGCACTGGACAAAGCACCACTGGACTGATCAGCAGGACAGAGCACACCACAAAGTAACCACTGGATTAGCAGGACAGAGTGACAGGACACAGACAGGACAGAGGAGCACCACTACTACAACCTTCCCTGATCTGAGCCCGAATGAAAATGGCGGCCGCAAGCGGGGAATTTATGACATCCGAGTCTCGCGAGATCCGACGTGAGACTTGGACGTCATAGCCTCTGTTTCGTTTTTTTTTTTTCGCTGGAAATACCCGAACAGTGCTCGGATCCCGTCGGATCTGCACTGTTCGGGTGGGCTCGGATTAGCGCAATCCGAGCCCGCTCATCTCTAACACACACACACACACACACACACACACACACTTCAGTAGCTTTCTATCTGATCGTTTTGGATGAAAAGTTTCCACTTAATTCAATAGGATATTGATTGATTTGGTCTCCTGTTGTTAATTGCATTGGATAAATTGTCACCCGCAATCAGATTGTAATGTGTGTGTGTGTCTAGTTTAGGACAACACAACTTGGGGACTAAACAAAGTATTTGAAAAGTATACATCTGTTTGAGAAGCATAAATGTCACATATGATCAGTAATATCCTTAGGACATAGGTTATCATATATGAAACCTATTTTATCTGTAAGTTCATTTGTTTTACCAAATTTTACATGGCTGAAATAAAGTATTATATTTTCCTCTATCAGTTTTTATCCACCTGGTGGCTCCATCCAGTGGATAAAATATCTGACTTCTATTATTAATTGAAATGATTTTAGTGATAATATTGTTTTGAGGGTCAAGAGGATAGAAATTATGATTTCAGTCCATTTATTTACATATTTTCCACTGAAAATAAAATATTCCTATATCATAGAAAATACCACTTTCCATTGTTTAGGCTACAAGTCAAATACTGTTTATTTTGTATCCTGAACATTTGGTACAATTGATCAATCTTTCCATATTTCATTGACAATTCCACAGTATATCAGCATTTGTTAGTGAATCAATACTTGGCATGGTTGTGTTTATGTGACATCTGTGCTCCATTTATACAACAGTATGTCAGAGATATCAGTTATTGCAACCAGTGTTTGGAATGGTGCATTTTGGAGGAAAGTTAGACAATGATTTATTCACAGCTTAGCAGCAGTTAAGAATATGGAAGTGCTTGAGATGAACTGAATGTTCTAATGAGGAATGTCGTGTCTTACAAATCCATACAGCTGGTAGCACTTTTCTGTCTCCAGATAAGAAGTGGAGAAATAATGACTTGTTTCTGATCTGCAGTGAGAACCTTTTTAGATGAATGATACTTCACTAATTATTATTGTAGGAAATAATTCTCTCCCACTTCCTACAAACAATATGCTCTTCTGATTATGGTCAGACTAAAGTATATAGTTAATAACAGTAAACACAGGGGATATTTTTTTAAATTGATAAAAGGCAACCCTTAATGTACCCCCCACATGTTACAATTTGGTCACACAATTACGATTTTGATTGAATTGTAGACAAATCTTTGTGTATGGGTGTCATGCAATCAAATTTGGTCTAATCTATATAATGCAGTTGTATAGAATTCAGATTGCATCAGTTGGAAAATTTTTATCTTAGAATGATTGCGTTTGTAACAGTAGGGCTCTTCAGCATAGTGCACATTCAGTGTCTCTGTGTGTATGGGGGTAAGCTTTTGATTATTTTTTCAAAGCACTTCAATTAAAGGGTTTTCCACTTTAAATATGTATATGTTTGAATCCCCTCCTTTCTAAATAATAATACTTTAGTAGGGGTCCTCCCCATTGACAGTTACATATAGCCAGTAGCTCTGGCGGCCACCCCTCTGGAAGCTTCCCTTAAGTATAATAAATGGTACGTTAGATAAAAGCCTATTGATGCAATGGTAGATCAAATAATTAAATATAAAACATAAAGATTATATAAGTAGCATAAAACAACATATTTCTCAGCCATACTGAGAAATACTTACAAAAGCCAAATACAGCTAACGTTCCTTCTTCACATTGACACCATTATTCATAGTATATTAGGATGCTAAATTCTTTGAAAACAATTGTTAAAGTCCATGAGCTTAATATCAGCACACATGGTAACTGCAATTTAAGAGATGACTAAACTGAAAATGAAAGATGTATTACAATGCAAAAATATATGTTAACAGGTTGGATGTACAAATTTAATTTCATACAGAGGTGTTTTATAGACTCCAATGTTCTTGATGTTGCCATTCCCCTCCTTACATAATGACACTGCCCCTGTCACAAAATTAGCAGATTCAACCTGAAATACTCTGCTGTTATAAGCATTCTGATGGTCTGATTGAATATACATTATTCTATGCGTGTCCACTTATACGCATCTGTAAATGTTACAAAAATTTAGTTTTATATTGGAGCAACACATATTTTGGGTTTAATGGTGTTAAAGTGTATCCGTTGCCTACTCATGCATGAGGCAAATTATTTTGTAGCAATTTACTAGGAACTAGGGACATCACTGAGGCATGAGACATTAGTTCTTAGTCAGTTGGTCGATGCTGCTTCCACTGTGTCTATGTGACATGTAGACTTTATTTTATAGCTACATCTCCAGCCAGCAGACGGGTCTGTGGTTTGCAGGTGCTGTACTTTTATGTTTTCAGTATTGTGCACCCCTTCCATTGCTTTTGGGGTAAATATCTAAAAATTCT
This sequence comes from Mixophyes fleayi, assembly GCF_038048845.1. Taxonomy (NCBI): domain Eukaryota; kingdom Metazoa; phylum Chordata; class Amphibia; order Anura; family Limnodynastidae; genus Mixophyes; species Mixophyes fleayi. The sequence goes on from NC_134407.1 coordinate 132,731,680, forward strand.
GAACTGAAAGGAGTGAAATACTTGAGTGAAGGGAGAGCTGGACAAGAGAAGTGACCCTGGGACTGCAGAGGCTGGAGTGTGCGATACAGAGTGACTGTCCCAATCAGGAAATGTGATGTGTTAATTTATGCAACCAAGAACTGTGCAGAAAAGAATAGATACAATAAAATGTATTCTTTATTTAATCAGAGTGATGATCTTGCACCCGTTCATTTTGTCAACTGTAGTTGTATTGTGCAACCATGCCTGTTCCTCAACCATAAATTGCTTTCACTTTTTACACAACCTGTCTGTGTGCTTGTCACTACACACTGTATCCTGAGAAGAAAAAGACTGAGATAGGCATTATTATCGTAGATTTGTAAGGCGTCACAGTGCTCTACAGCACCGCACAGTAGGGAAGACAGGGACATACATAAAACAGGACATATATAAAACAAGCACAGACAAAATGAATGTAGACATGAAAACAAAGGGTATGGAGGACCCTGCTCATTAGAGAGCTTACATTCTAAAGGGAAGAGGGCACATCTGAATCAAGAGGAGCGAGTGTGGCTCAGAGTGGAGATTGGGATAGTTGTGAGGGTTCATTATTGTGAATAGTGTTACCGAGGATAAGGTCACCTCTAAAAAAGAGATGGGTTTTCAAAGAGCATCTAAAGATTTGAAGGCTGTGGGAAAGTCTGACTGAACGTGGTAGGGAATTCCATAAGTGGGGAGCAGCACAGGAGAAGTCTTGTAGGCGGGAGTGAGAGGTGGTTATCAGAGACGAGACAGGGTGCATGTCAGAGGTAATAACGCTGACAACCTGTTTGAAAAACTAAGGGATGTCATTGTAACATGGCTTATCCTGCTTGGACTCTACTGAGGATATGTGATTTCTGATAACGTTAATATTGTTAGAGCATTACAGCTGGGGGAATTCCATCACATTCCCTGTTTTGCTCTCACAATCAACTTAGTGGTACAGAACATTTCAAAAAATTACAATGACATGCAGGAGATGCTGTCTGTGTCCCAAAATATGTAGGGTTATTTTCGGCATTCTGCAACAGCATGTAGGAGAATGCAGCAACTGCAAGAAGAATTGAATTTAGGGGCAATGTACTTTAGTCCAGGGCAGTGGAAAAAACTTTCCCTGTTGTGCAAGGTGCTGAAACCACTAGAAGTAGTCACCTCTGAAGAGAGTGCAGACACTGTTAGCTTGAGTCAAGTGATTCCCCTAATTAGACTTTTATTAAAGCAGCTAGAGAAATTGAAGGAGGAAATTAAACAATGCAATTCCACTAATTATGTTGGACTTGTATATTAAGTACTTTATTCGCTTCGCCAGGATCCAAGAGCGATTAACATCTTGAAATCGGATCATTACATTTTAGCAACTGTGCTTGATCCTAGGTTTAGGTGCTATGTCTTCTCTTTCTTTCCATCTGACCCAGATCTCAATAGATGCAATGACCTCCTTGTCAACAAGTTGACAGCTCAAGTGGTACATGACACAATGACGTTTCCTTCTGTATCTCTGGAAATTGCTGCTAGGAAAAAACTTAGCTTTCCCAAGACACCCAGTGGTGATGCAGAAGAGTCTGCACAACATTTTGACCTTTGGTCTGGTGTAAAAAAATTGCCCAAAAATCGTGATTGCTCTGCCGTAAAATGAACTACAAATTCCATGAGGAAGACCATTACTGACAATTACATCAAAGTGTACAGACTTCTGAGATGGTGGATTCCAGTGGGGATGAATTAGTATTGTTTGAGGATGATGTACACACTGACGAGGGTGAATATGATAACAGTGTAGATTACAGGTGATGAGATCTAGCTGAGAGAAGGGAGCTAACTGATGCTGGTTCGCTTGGTAATATTTTGGGTGGAATGGCATGTTGGCAATTCTATGTTTTTCTACAGTAAACTTTCACCTTTATTAGAGAGGTGTTTTTTTTCTTTAAAAAGATACAAGCTTTTTATTTACATTTTTGTTTCCCTGACTTAAAACCACTATGCACTTGAATATAGGCTTTAGCACATGAGGTAGAGGGATTAGTATCATCATGACTGATACTGGAGAGTGACAAGAACAATGTGACTGAAGACTGGAGAATGACAAGGACACTACCACCCCTCCTGTTTCTGTATGAGCACAGTAGAATGTCACTGGAGACTTTTAATAACACTGCCAGCCCTATTATTTGAATTTCTGTTTCGGCACTAAACACTGCCACCTCTCATATTTCTGTGTCAGCTATGGCACAGTACAATGTAACTGCAGATTTTGAAGAACACTGCCAACCCTATTATTTCTTTTTCAGCAGTGACAATTAGCAATGGAGCTATCCTGTTTGTGTGTTAGCTATATAACACAGTACAGTGTGACTACAGATTTAGCGCAAGACTGGCAGCCCTATTATTTCAGCATTTCAGCAATGACAATTAGTAATAGAGAAATAGAACTGTTTCTGAGCTATAACTCAGTAGAATGCCACTGAGACTTTAGAGCACACTGCTACCCCTCCTCTTTCTTTTATAGCTATGACGCTGCCCAACTGCACTAGAAACTGCCAAGAACCGTGCTACCCCTTCTGTGTCTCTCTGTGAAATGGTGCGGGGTCGCCGTGGAGGGCGGCATTTATAGAACCCAAAACTCGCGAGATCCGACAACGTAACAATGGCGTTTTGCCTCATTTTCAATTCTGAGGACATGCGAAAGTACCGGGCCGAGTCGGCTCAGAACTTGGATCTGCTAAGTTCGGGTGGGCGAGGTTCTCGGAGAACCGAACCTGAGCATCTCTAGTTATCATAATGCAAGCAAGGCGCTGTTCAGAGTCAGATCTAAGAGGAGGTGAAGGAGAACATTTTGATATAAGATTTGAGATGTGTGAATTGGATTCTGGATGATAAGGAGATGTATAGATTTAAGGAGTGATGTTTTGGACATGGAGTGGCAAGAGTGGAAGATTAGTTTTGCCATGGCATTTAGTTGTGCCTGACAGAAGGAGTTTGCAATCGTCAGTGCAAGAGAAGATGAGAAAATGGATAACCGTTTTGGTTGGTAAGAAAAGGACACACCCTAGCAATATTTTTAAGGTCATGGTGACAGGACTGCAGGACAGAGCAGATGTGAGAATTAAAGCAGAGAACAAAGTTAAAGATGACACCAAAGCAGCTGGTTTGGTTGACTGATTAAATTGTGATGTTATTGATGGTTAGGGTAATTTGCACGGAGGTGAGAAGATAATAAGATTTATTGTGGACATTTTAAGCTTTAGGTAGTGTTAGGGACATCCGTGTAGAAATGGCAGAGACAGTAACACATACAAGAAGGAGAGATTTCAAAGCAGGAGAGGTAGATTTGGGTGTTGTCAGCATAGAGGTGGTACTGTGGCTGAATAGGCAATATAGTTTGCCAAAAGAACAGATGTATCATGAGAAATGTAGAGGACTGAGAATTCTCAGGAATGTCTATTGTTTTGTTGGTACATGTTCCAATTGCCTAATATTGGCAAATAATGGTCGACTCTCATCAGTGGCTAACATTCATTGCTATATTCAACTGTTTTATTCCTGGAATCAAGATCGTCTCCTTGTGTTCAGTATTAATATAATCATTTATTTATAAAATGCTTTAACATTTTATAGCATGTCTGGGTACACTGTAGTTTTGGATATAGGTCATTACATTTCATTAATAGCATAATGTGTTTCACTTAGGAGCTGGTTGCATAATAGACTTGATTGATTGGTTTAGGGATAAGAAAACAGGTAGATATCCACATCACCTACTAGCCAGACTGTGATTTATTTATCTTATGAGTCTCAGGCCCTCTACAAACATTCATGTGTTGAAATTCCTAAATCTGATACAGAAAAAACCCTTCAGGACTGAGAGTTTTTTTCTTTTGTTTATTTGCTTTATTACTAAGCATCCATCACAAAACACTGTTTTCCTAATCAGCAGATATGGTATGTTCATCAGAATTAACTTACAAATCTGCTAAAAAGCAAATGTTGTGTTCTAACTCACTGCATTCTTAAGGACTCTAGAAACTGGCTTTTATTTCTAGTCCAGAAGGTGCCAGTGTGTTTTATTTTTTCTAGGATTCTGTAAAAACTGACTATAATTCGTATTACACAAAAAAAGAGAGAATTGTAGAAAGTGTTGTACGTTCTGCCCACACAGGCAACCTCAAGGTGTTACATATACATGATCCATTTTAATACCTACGCCGGCACCTTATTAAAATATATTACTACAGGACATGTAGAGAATTATTTCAGACTAAAATTAAAGAGTGCAATGGTTAAATATATAAATGTTGTAAAATAAAAATGGAATTTACTATTTTACTAGCTAACAAAAATTCCTTAGGTTGCCTACAGTACAGAGTTAACCATTAAGAATTAATACTTAAGAATCTCACTGCTTATAATAGTTACTTTTTTACAATGGGAAATTAAAAAAGATTTAAATTTGTTTAAAAATAAATCTCTCTATTTAAGATGTCACAGAAATACATCCACAAAACAACATAATATACTCCGTTTTCATACAGGACCAACATGGAGGACAAAAAACCTTGATGTTACAAGTATTATTGAATTGGTATATTGTATTTTTCTACTAAAAATGTGATCAAAAAGAGTTCAGATATTGCTTGTTTGTCCGCTGCAGTTTTGTATAGTGTAGTAGCCGTGTAAAAGCTAGAGTTGGTTTGAGAACTTGATTTTCTTTTGGTATTTCAAGGAGAGATAAATGGCATAGGTAAAAATAGGTCTGGGGAAGGCTTATACGGGAGTCGCTGTTAGGGGGCCATGTTTATCTATATATTTCTTGGTACATGTGTAGATTAGTAGAGATACCAGGGTTCTCAAACCTTTTAACGTACTTTAACACATCTGTAAATTTGTAATATACTCTATGCTCGATACAAACCAGATATCATTAAGTATCTCCTGATGCGAAGAACTGTCTACTTTTTTCCAATTCCGTGAAACCTGACATTTGGCAGTGCAACAGATGTGCTTTACTAACTTGCCAATATTCTTCTCTATAGATCCAGCAGGTGTTAAGTAGTTTTAGGGGGCTTGGACTAAGTATTACTCTAGTAACATTAGTTATCAAGTCAGCAATAGTGATCCACAAGGCCACTATTTCTGGACAAGACCACCACACAGGGGAAAAAAAAGGTACAACATTGATTAGTCGCAGTCAGGTATATGCTATAGAGTCACTTGAGGAACCAACCAACTAACAGTGGCTATATATTTTATGAGAGTTTTCTTTTATGGTTACATGTAGAGTATTTTGCTGTTCTGGATCCAATTGTATCTATCTATGGTCTCTTTCGCAAAGGGATTTCCTAGATTAGATTCCCAAGTACTGTAGAACTCAAGGATATGACTGTATGATAAAGCATAGAGATTCCCTTTTTGTTGCATGGAGCATGTACAGTTCTTTTCTATTTCGGTTAGTTTCCCCAGTGGTTCTCCACTTACATTATGAAATGGTGTATCTGCTAATATGGGGAAAAAAATGTGTGTTAGTGATTAGGATTATCTCTTGTAGTTATGCAAATGATTGACGGTCAAGCAGAATGGGAATTTTTATTTGAGTCATACGTTCACCTTCACAGAGTCCCCCCAAAAAAGAAAGATAATAGTTAACTATAAAGTAGTACAATTGGGAAATAAGTTATCATTTAAATAGTCAACCCCATTGATCAATGCTTAGTTGAACCACCACTAGCATGTATTAAATCCAGTAGTCTTTTTGGATAAGTCCCTATTGAACAATGAGATTAAGCAATTTTTGGCAATTAGTCAGGGACAGTAAGTTTTAGGTTTTTTATTTAATCCACTGCAGAGTTTCTCTTGTGATGTACTTAGGGCCAAACTTCATACGCAGTTTGAACTTTTTTGAACTGTAGCAGGATTTTGTCCAAGATTTGTATGTAATGTGTATTATTGATTTTCCCATTAATCCTGACAAGATAGCCAGTCCTTGCTGCTGAAATCCTCACCATAACATGACACTTTCACTGCCATACTTCACAGTGGGGATGGTGTTACCTGGCTTGTTAGCAATGTTTCATACTCTTAGGGCTTGATTTATTAAGGAAAGGAAAGCAAAACAATGAGTAACTTTGAACCTTGGCAAAACCATGTTGTTTTGGAGGGGGAGGTAAATTTAAAATGTAAGACAGGGGTTATTTACAATAATCCCCCAATACACACAATATCAGCTCTCACCCTCAGGACACTTCGTCCCTTTTTCTATACCACATACTTGCCTACTCTCCCGGAATTTCCAGAACGCTCTCAATTTTTGGGGAGTATTCCCGGACTCCCTGAAGAAAAACCTCCCAGACCCTATAAAATGACGAAATTCACTGCATTGAATAGCGGAGGCAGGGCTTAATCGCAATATTAAGTCCCGCTCCCGCTATTTAATACCTTCAATTTCTGTATTTTATGGTAGGGGTGGGGCTATAGTGACGTAATGACGTTGTCACGCCCTCTTCTACCCTCTGTCACATGATCTGTACTCTGATCTCCCGGAGTACATATTTAAAAAGTAGACAAGTATGCTACAACCTGTCTAACTCCAAGCCATGTGTGAAGTCAGCTTTCCTAAATTAGAGGAGCGCTGGCTGCCGACAGTCTCTTGTCTTGTCTCAGTCCCCCCCGAGTACCTCTCTCTCCTTCCCTTCCTCCATACAATACAAAAATAGACTTTGCACTCTGATTTATCATTCAATAGCCTGGCAAATAATATGATGATACAGTTCTGACCTCCTAACTTTACTTGCCTTGGTGTTATGTATATTCATCTGTGCTTTTGCTGGGGCTGCTTCACATGCCCCTCTAGACATTTATACTGTTACTTATTTTGGCTTGATTTGGCTCTCCATATTGTATGTATACATTGTGTGCTGGTATTCTATAAATAAAGTTATTAAAAAAAAATGTGAGGACAGCTTTATAATTGGGGTAGGGCATGTCCTAGATCAGTGTTGGCTAACCTGTGACACTCCAGGTGTTGTGAAACTACAAGTCCCAGCATGCTTTGCCAATATATAGCAGCTTATTGCTGGAAGGGTATGCTGGGACTTGTAGTTTCACAACACCTGGAGTGTCACAGGTTAGCCAACACTGTCTTAGATCAACTTCAGTCAGTGTAAAAATAAAGCTATTAAGTATTTGCGTCCTACATGAATAAACAGCTAGTATTTTCCTTATGTGAAAATATTAAACTAATTTGCACCCCTTACATTGTAACATGGTTTTGCGAAGGTTCAACGTTACTCATTTTTTTGCTTTCCTTTCCTTAATGAATTATGCCCTTAGTGTTCAAGCCAAACAGTTCCATTTTAATCTAATCAGACCATAAAGCTTTTTGACACATCTCCAGTGTCTTTTGGAAATCTCTTTGCAAGTAAGAATATTTTTTTCAACTGGGACTTTTGCTGTGCTACACCCCCATAAAGGACCTTTTTGTGGAGTGCCTGGGAGATTGTTGATCCATGAACATTATCTTCCAGTGCAGTCACTGACTTCTGCAGCTTGTTCAGGATCATGCTTGGCTTTGAATAGTTTCTCTGATAAGTGCCTTTCTTGTGGCCTGATCTAGACAGTGTGGCTGTAGTTTCTGTACTGAGCTCTTAGATATGTTTAATGCCCTAGGAAAAGTTCTTGTACACTTCTGTAAATTTGTGCTTCTCCATAATCATATATGTCACTTGATATTTTTGGTTTTTATTTGATTTTTATTTATAAGTCTTTATAATGTTGTATGACTACACAGAGAGGCACATTTATATTTTTAAAATAACTGACCAAAGGTGATCCATTAATTTCTTACACAGGAGGAGTGATTGTGTGATTTTTGAGGTAATGTATTGCACCTGTGCAAATTTAAGCCTATATTTACAAGAGCTATGAATGCTTTTATGTTTAATTATTTATGTATTTCACTTTTAGCAGTTTTGGAAATGTTTTGGAATATTATTTTGATTTGACATGGTACTCAATAGCTTGTGGATCAGTGCCAAAAAAATCCTTTTTCACATTCAGAATCTCCGGCAAGAAAACTGGGGGTTGACTCTCTGGTTGAAGAGGGCCGGTATACATTGGTATGCCATAACGCTACTTCTACTGCTTTGATTGTAAAACTACCAAATGACATTTACTTGCATTTTCCGTACCTCCACTTCTAAATTTCCACTTCGACCACTGGGCTAAATACACACAGTATAAATGTATATGGATCCCTGTTGTCTCTGTAGCTATAAACAGACCACAATCCTGTGCAATGTTGCGGGAAGATCTATGAGGGGTAATAGACAACTGTATGCCAAATCTGCCAAGTTTTCACAAAATAGCAGAACTAACCAAAATAACGAAACACTTTACTGGGGTTAAGAGCAGGTCTGACTACTGCTAGGACTTCAGTTACAGGGCATGCTGTATTAATACTTGAGACAGAATTTGGCTATTGAAGATGTCATCATTCTTTTTCTTCTTTACTTCACTTGGAGGAAGTGGTGCCAATCAAATAATGGCTGTCATCTCCTACAATTCGGCTGCACATGGATGTCGGCAGTGGCGGATCCAGGGGGGGGGGTGATCGGGGCATTCGCCCCCCCTAGCAGCAAAAAGCTAGGTCCCAGCCGCCGATTAAAACGGGAGGGGCGGGGCTAAGCGCGAGCAGGGGGCGGGGCTAAATGTGGGCCAGCCAATCAGAGTGGTCCCAGCCGGCGACCACAACGGGAGGGGGCAGGGCCAATCGCGGGCGGAAATGTAAATATGTTATGATATTTGGGGCTATGTTATGACCAACCCATTTAGTATATTATGCTGATAACTGTGGATATTTTAGTCACTGACTAAATAAGTCAACAATGATACTAGCTGGATATAAAATCACACTATCTAAAATACTTAAAAGGAGGAGACTCATAACACAACACCTACAATAAAAAATAGTCATGTCTCTAATTATGCAGTTCACCCAATAATAAAAGTTGCATTGATAGTTGGGCTCCTGTAATTCTCATCTCCCCCCTTCCCCTTTAATGTGTACTCTCTGCCAATTCAACTCCAGGAAAAGAAGCGCTATTGTGTACCAGACACTATAGAACTCATTATTGTTGTCTTTATGGGGTTAAACTAACCTGATCAAAGAAGCTGACATTCTAAGATGTTTGCATGGTCAGTGATCACATTCCCTTTCTATAGCTGTGCTGTAAGCATCAGGCACCTGACATGAATAGAGTGGCTGCATGTAGTGTATTTGTTTAGTTAATAAGCCTTCTAATTGCTTCAATCACATTTCTAATGCAAATCAGTTAAAATTGGTGCACAGCATGTATTCTAGAGAGAGAGAGCTGATTAGACAATGGTGTGACATCATTAGCCAGGTCGCCTATTGTTGATGACATCAGTTGTTTGAAAGGTCCCATGCAGGGTTTCATAGTTCAGTATCTCTGTGCAGGGACTGATGACATTCATGAAGGATAACAAGTCAGAATCATTCTACGTTTTTTATTTAACATTTTGTAATAGTCACAGTTATCAACAGAGAAAACTTTTCAAGCATTAACAGAACAAAATGGAGCAGAAAACAGAAGAGAGGCTATTTTTGACCACATTATCTGATCACTGCACAGTGTGTTGAGGGCAAAAGAATCTCATTGCAATCTATCAGACATATTGCTTTTATCCAAATAGCCAATTACTTTACCAATATGTGTGCGATCATTGGTCTATCATTATGCATTTCATAATGCCTTTCTGGCAAATGTGTCGGCAATTAAGGTCACCACATTTGTCACAGAATTGGGCACAAATCTACTAGTTTAGGGATCATATCACCCGATCTGCCTTTGTGTAACCCATCATTATTAGAATAAAATACCCTATTTAATTATTATTTTCATTACTCTTTATTTATACCAACTTTGTTTTATGCAGTGCTGTCTATTTTGAGGATCATGATTTTAGTAAATACAATGGCAGGAATACTGAAGGTAATGGTGACCCTTCCCAAATGGAACTAAACACATAGGTGTATTTTTACTAAACTCAGGTTTGAAAAAGTGGAGATGTTGCCTAGAGCAACAAATCAGATTCTAGTTATAATTTATTTAGTACATTCTACAAAATGATAGCTAGAATATGATCGGTTGCTATAGGCAACATCTCCAATTATTCAAACCCACAGTTTAGTAAATATACCCCCAAGACCCACTGATACTTTTTTGAAAATGCAGAGAGAGATGGAGTGTGAAAAATTATGCAAATATCAAAATGCTATCTGCACAAATTCAGTTAAAAAATTGTGAATATAGCAAAAGCAGTGTGGGGAAGTAGTAGGATGAGAGATTTATATTATTGTGGATTTTTTAAAATGACTCTGACATATACTGTGGATGTCTCTTATACCTCATTCATACTGCATGAAAAACCTGGGTTTTTGCCAGGGCAAGCCCAGACGACCTGGGTTTAGGCACAGTATGAATGGTGTTAGTGAAAACTCCGGGGTCTGAAAGCCCGGAATTTAGACCTGGGACTTTTGGTGGGGTCGACTGCACTATGAATTGTGAGACCCGGGTTTTTCAACCTGGGTCTCACCAAACACAATTATAAAGTTGAAGGAAAAAAAAAAACCACAACACAAGAGGAGCCAATCAGAGCGCCTCTTGTGATGTTGCCATGGAGACCCAGGCAGACCCGTGTTCAGTATGAACAGGGTCTACGCAGGAATTTCTCTCCGTGGGAGCCTCTGTCCCCGGCAATATCCCGGGTTCATATACCCGTAATATTGTTGGGGCGGCAGTATGAAAGCGGTATTACACATTATAAATGGAATGGATGGGTTTCTTCATGAAAACAGTGAGTCTTCTAGTGCAACACAGATGGCTGCATTGAAAGTAGACAGAATTACGGAGCTAAAACTAGCTGCAATGGTCTTTATATAATCTGAAGTTGAAATGTGCAATGAAGTTTCTCTTTTGCGAAACAAAAGTAAAAAAGCAAAAAAAATTAAACTTGTCCATTGACAGTAGATTTTTTTCCTATGTGTGACACCAATTTTCTAATCACCCGAAACAGAAGAACAGCATAGGAATTTTCCAGTGTATCAACATTATCTATATTTTATCTTGGGTATATGCTTCAGTGTAATTCTCTGAAATCATTCTACCACATTCTCTGTAATCTTGTACCCCTCTGAGCTTCCAAAATACCCCCTGCGTAGAGAGGGGGTGGTTAATTCACCATGTGCTTTTTGCCAGGAGCTTTTAAATGTGGCCCTTGTTTTGTTTAGAATTGCAATCAAATTTGTTTCAGATGTGAAGCAACTCAGTAAAGCTATGTACAAACACATAAATATGATTGCTCTGCACTATAGTTTGCTATCTAATTGGTCACAAAGTGATGCATGTGTAGTCAATAAAAGACCAATTCACATCCAAAACAGATTTTTTTTAAATGTTCATCCTGGGTTCTCCCATAGCTTCCTGAGCTTGCACAGACCTTTTTTAAAGGTCTAATATCACCTTGATTGCTTTATCAGTGTGTATGTGTGTGCCCAAGATCAGGAGATTCACTAATGCTCCTTGATACTGCACATGCTTGAAGCTTTTGTCAGATAGCAGTCTTAAAATGCACAGTGTGGAAGTTCTTAGTGTTTACCATAATGCCTTACATAAAACCAATAAGGACACGGACACCAGATTAACGTTGGAATAAAATATTATTTATTAAATGGATAATATTAAACTAAAGGGGCTGCAAGGCGGACGAGAGCAGGGCAGTCAGCAAACACAAAACCAATAACGGTGGAAAGGTCAGACCATTGTACCACCAACCCGGGATAATACCTTATCTATTGGCCGGTGCGAAAAATCTGTCCAACGGCAAGACTACACCCCCCTATTAACCCCCTATTAACCGCCAGTATAACCTTATGTACCCCAGGTTTGTTATACAACATTTATATATTATTGAAGGAGACCAACTTATATTACATGCTATCTGGTGCGGTGGTATACCTCCCTTGTTTGCCTACCTTTCAATTTGCTCTAGGATGTAATTATTTTCATCCTTCTCATTATCACCAGCACAGATATAATTAACTATAGGGTATTATACCCAGTAATTTGAATATAATCTCCTATACTCTCTCTTTTCCTAGGGGTAGATTACACAATATGTCCACTTTTAGTATTTGCAATGATTTAGATATCAGACGACAAAAAATGTTAAATAATGAGGATTTTAATTTCCTAACCGATATAGTGGGACAAGATACAGAGTCAAAAAACTGGTCAGAATATCTTAATGATCTCAAACAAGCAATGTCAAAACAGATTAAAACACACTGGAATAAAACCATGTTTGAAAATTATACTCGCCAATGCATGATACCACGAGGTCTGAGACCAAAAATACATCCTGCTTTTGACCTTGCTACTGATGATCTAACTAAAGAATGGGAATCAGCCTTAACTAATTGTGCAGAGAAACTAATAAACATCCTAGTTAGACACGATACCATCAAGTTAGAACGTTATAATAATGAGATCTCTTCTTTGGGTGAAAAATTAAAAGAATTTGATGACCTTGATAACTTCCAAAAAGCCTATGAAAAAATGAAATGTGATCTTGATAATCTGGAAAAACAAATTATTTCTAAAAAGAAAAATAAATTTATTCGTGATCAAAAAGACTATGCCTCTAAACAAGTCTTCAAAAGGGGTGGATGGAAAACACGGAGACCTAATACATTCATCTCGGCCAGTGAATCAGATTCCATAGAGGTTGATAACTCTTTAAGTTCAATATCCAGTAGAGACTCCTCTTACCAAGATTTTTTAGGGAAAGAGGTTATGCCTATGGGCAAAGGAGTTATAAATACAAGAAAATACGGAGGGGGAGCAAAAAATTGGCGAAACAGAACAAATATGCAGGAAAACGTGGTGTATCGCCGCAGTCAAAGGAAACACAAGACCTAGATGCCAATTTCAGAATTATTAATCTATCGGATAGGATACTTCAACCAAAACACATAAACCTTTTGAGCAAGGGTCTATCTTTTTCACCCACTAAAAATATGGATCCCTTTGAATGGGAGAACCTATTTGTTAGAAAGTTACTCCTCAAAAAATTTTATAAATCTAAAAAACAAGAAAAAGTGGACATTAATATTGTATGTACGGGTCCACAACAATCCACATCAGTGACAAATGACAGTATAAATCTGCCTCTAGCTGGTATTGACATTAATACTGCTGAAGATCAGCAGGCTCTTACAATTTTGGAGGATCTCCAAGATAATACCTTACAAATAGGTCCTTCTAATATGGAACTCAATAAAATTATGAAACCAACATTTAAAAAGAAATCGTCGTTTTTTCCAGACATTACGATATGCCCCCAAATAAAAGTTTATTCAGATTTAGTCTCTAGAGATCTTGATCTCTTTTTTCGAAAAAATCATAAAGAGGGCTACAAAAAGAATTTAAGCCCCTCTGAGATTGAAGCACTAAAGGAAATAGATAGTTGGCAGGATATTATCATCAAACCATCGGATAAGGGTGGTAATATCGTTCTATGGCCCAGAGATAAATATATGAGCGAGATTGAGCGTCAACTCAGTAACAAACAGTGCTATCAGCAGCTAATCTTCAATCCCACTTCTAATTTTTTAGGCATATATCTTGGTATTATCAAATCTGCACTACATAATGGTACAATTACACAATCGGAATTTGATTTTTTTGGAAATAAAAAATCCTAAGATACCAACGATTTACATTCTGCCTAAAGTACATAAAAATGAAACAAATCCTCCGGGGAGGCCCATCATCTCCGGAATTGGAAGTTTATCGGAAAATGCCAGCAAATTTGTAGATTTCTACATGCGGCCTTATGTAGTGGGTCTACCGTCATACATCAGGGATACCTTGGATGTCCTTACCAAAATACAGGACATAGTGGGTCCTAATGTCAAATTAGCATCATATGATGTAGAGTCGCTTTATACTAATATTGGGCATGAACAAGGCCTTAAGGCTGTCCGCTATTTCCTAAATATGGATCTCAATCATGACAAAAATGATTTCGTAATGACACTCCTCCAATTTATTCTAAACAAAAATTACTTTGTGTACAATGAAGGCTTTTACTTACAGATTAGAGGGACGGCGATGGGGACAGTTTGTGCACCATCGTATGCAAACCTGTTCCTAGGCTGGTGGGAGCAAGATTACGTTTTTACGGAAAAAAATGAAGAATTCACCAATCATGTAATCATGTGGCTGAGATATATTGACGATGTCCTCATCCTATGGGATGGGGATACTGATCACTTTGATATCTTTACAACCATCCTCAACAATAACGATCTTAATTTAAAACTAACACCAGAAATTAACACAGTTAAGATCAATTTTCTAGATCTAACAATTTATAAGACGGATGAGGGATTACTTAGGAGTGATATTTATAGAAAGGAGACTGCCACTAATACTATCCTACATCATACCAGTGCCCACTTTCCACCGGTTATCCGGGGTATCCCTAAGGGGGAACTCCTGAGAATTAAAAGAAACTGTTCGGATAATTCCACTTTTGAAAAAAGAGCAAATGAACTTACAACTAGGCTTAAAAATAGGGGGTATAGTAACAAGAGTCTAAAAAAAGCCACAAAAATTGTTTCTCAAAGAGATAGAGAATCACTTATCTATCCAAAAAATAATCTGAAAAAAAAGAAAGAAACCTCAAAGATTCGTATGGTTGGTACCTTTTGCGCAGAATGGCGACATCTGCAGACTATTTTCCAAAAACAATGGCATATTTTGCTTTCTGATAAAGATCTAGGAACAGAATTAGACCAACATATCTCCTTTAGTTGGAGAAGAACTAGTAGTTTGAAAGATAAACTAGTCCATAGTCATTTGCAAAAAAATCAAATAACAAACAAGAAACCGAAAGGATTTTTTAAATGTGGCACTTGCAATTATTGCCAATATATGATACAGACTAAGTATTACACAGATAAATTTGGAAAAGTGTGGCATATAGATGATTTTCTTAATTGTAAGTCTATGGGCATTATTTATTGCCTTTCTTGTCCGTGTTCCAAACTGTATATTGGAATGACAACTCGACCTTTCAAAAAAAGATTATCAGAGCATATCTGTAATATCAAAAATGGTCTGAGAGACCAAAAATTTTTTAAACCTATTACCACAGTGGCAAAGTATTTTTTGACTCACCATGCGAGTAATCCAAAATTTCTAAAAGCCTTCGCGATGGAAAGTGTCCAACTTGGGATTCGAGGTGGTGATATTCAAAAAGAACTTTATAAAAGAGAGACGAGAAAATGTTTTCTCATGGGGACCATGATTCCCAATGGTCTTAATGACTATAATAGTTTTATCTCTTTTCTCTAAAAACATATCTAATTCTAGTATTAAGGTTCTATACAATACCATCTACTCCTACGAAACATTCCCACTCCTCTTCTGATTTGGTGATAGATATCAAAATTCTATACCAACATGGTCCTCAAAACATCGAGTGTATCTTATGATAAATGTAAAATAATGTGAGATCTCTCATGTGTAAACTTTATATCTGATAGATAAACAATACTAATTTCTATTGGATTAATATATATTTTGTTTTTGCTATTTATGGAACAGTCACAAAATTACTAAAAAAAAATTACAAAAAAATTATAATAAATTACAAATAATTTTATATAGAAATTTTCAATAAATATAAAATAAAATTGAATGTTACTTATTTGGAAGTCGACTGGTGAAATAGTTGGAATTCTATTTATAATTCTACTAGACTAATTGATATTATATACTGGACCTGCTGATTTAATGTGCTGATAGTTACTTTATTACATACTGTTTTAAATCATGGCAACTGTGAGGATATGACAATGAATGCTGTTGTACCCACGTTGAGTACCAGATTTGTACTGAAATAATTGAAATCTCTTTCTCTATAGAAGTTAAATAATAATAAATTTTAAAAGATAACTATAAACACTACATTATAGATGACGATTTATTATCCCTATGATCAGGAGCCGCTGAGACCAGTACACTCGTTTCCTTTAACTACAGCGCTCAATGGGATTAATGCATTTCTTATTTCAGAAATCTCTGTGTGTCTGTAGAGGATTATCGCTTGCCAGTACCCTCCTTTTTTTTTTTTTTTTGGCACATCAGGGATTATTAGAAACTGTAACTCTTTAACACAAATGAATTGCGAGATCTCATTCATTCTACTCGCTAACATCTATGTCAATCAATGTTCTAGATATACGCTAATTGGCTTTAAACATGACATGTGATGTATTCATGAATACAAGTGTTGGATTGGTGCAGATTATCATGTGATCTAACACATTTACAAACCAGCAGTATATAAGAGCTGTCATTTGCCTCCCGTACTCAGCCTTGAAAAAGCAGCCGAGCGAAACGCGCGTTGGCGTTTCAGGGCTCCTACTTTCTTTTTCTGCCTTGTGTCAATTTAGACTTGTTTTCTTCCTGATCGCTCCCCAGTTATTATAGGCAGGGAACTTATCACAAAATCCCGCGATCAGGGGGGAATTACTGCTGACCTTACCTCACTTGTGGTGTTTGTTTTTTATACCATAAGATAGTCTCTTATTATTACTATAGAGACACTTTGGTAAACGCTTAGTGTTGGCATCTAATACAGATGATATTTTTTGAGGTCTGGCGCTTATATATAGAATATTAATAGGCAGTAATAATAACAGCTTTTCATCTAGGTTTATTGTGACCATATTTGCCCTATGACTTATTGAAGTCTGTGCACATATAACTGTTGTTTTATGTGATAGTAGGAGCTCTTGCAACTTATTTTGCATTTTTAAAGTGTATGTATCACTGTCTGTTATATGTTATTTTAAATATTTCGCTCTCTACCCCCATTTTTAATATATATCATTAAAAGTTATATTTTTTAACATCCCCTCATTGGAGTGCCCCAATATACATCCTTTTTCTCTCTACTCTATTGGTATAACCTTAAACATACTGGCCCCGAGTCCCATTCACTGGACCCAACTCACGTGATGACAACACAATCCAAAGGGGGAGTAGTGACCTATGACTAGATAACCCAAGCACCATATGCAAACTTACCGACTGCACTGCTCTCCCACCTAAAGAACCAAATATACACAACCCAATAATTGCCGGGTGGGCGGGAGGAATCCGGAAACAGAGAGGGGGAAATGGTGAAGACCTTTCACTTATATAAAACCAGACCACCCCCCCTCATCTGCCTCATTGGTTAACAGAAGGAAGAAGCCCATAGGCCAAACACCTAATCACTCACCCACATGATTTTAACTGCGTTTAGGCTGATGGCCCCACTTCCCAAAGATAGATTAACAAACAAATAATATCCATGATTATCGTCAAGAAGTAGTGGTTGCATGTGCATGCCCAGATATTTTGGTCTGTATGAAAAACGGTTGCTTATCGTTCTTTTGAAATGATCAATATTCATGTGCATACTGCCCTCAAACCTAGCAGTGACTGAATGGGGTTTTATATCACACTAATATAATACCAACATCAATGAAAACGGGGCATAATCTGAGCATAACCTGCTCCTGGCCACTTCCTTAGGATGACATTAGCTGTGTGTTTTAGAACATAGTACTGACAACCCATCATCCTCATCATTTATTTATATAGTGCCACTGATGCTGAAGCGCTGTACAGAGAACTCACTCACATCAGTCCCTGCCCCATTGGTGCTTGCAGTCTAAATTTCCTAACACACACACACACACACTAGGGTTAGCAGCCAATTAACCTACCAGTATGTTTTTGGAGTGTGGGAGGAAACCGGAGCACCCGGAGGAAACCCACGCAAACACGGGGAGAACATACAAACTCCTCACAGATAAGGCCATGGTTGGGAATTGAACTCATGACCCCAGTGTTGTAAGGCAGAAGTGCTAACCACTTAGCCAACGTGCTGCCCCAAACTCAATGTCAGATACACATGAAAGATGACACGTGATTACACATTTTGGCAATGTGTCAGGAGCTCAGGATTGCACACAGGTAGCAAAGTGTCAGGAACAGAAGCTTGTGCTTGGGTAGCAGGGTTTCAGGAACTTGCGATTGCACATGCATAGTAGAGTGCCAGGAACTCATGATTATACATTGAAAGCAGAGTGTCAGGAACTCACAATTGTAAACAGTGATCAGAGGTTTGGGAACTCAGGATAGCACATGGGTAGCAAAGTGGCAGGAACTCAAGATTGCACACAGCTGAGTGTCAGGAATTCACAAATGTTGGCTGGTAGCAGGTTGTCTGTAACACCCTGGAGGAATGGAATGACTACTATGCAAGGACTTACTTCTTTTTCTTCTATGCTATTCTTCCTCCTTCCTCGCAGTTTAGATTCGGTTGTTATGAGAATGAACATGGGTGACAGAGGGGCAATGGTACTAGTAGGACTTACTCGCTCACAACTCAATAACCAACAGAAAGAACCTTTAATCTTTTATTTCGGGATCAAAGAGGTTAAGGTGGAAAAGGCAACCTAGGAATAATACATTCGATATAAATGGGATAGACAATGTATTTAGCATAGACACTTAAAAATAGGTAAACAATCACTGCAATAAACAGCTTAGCAATCAAACCAAATAAAAATAAGGTTTCCCACAGTATCTCATTCCTTTTACTTGAAATTAAGGTGAAGTAAAACAGTCTTTAATTCTGTGACTGGCTGGGATCTGTAGTTCCACAGAAGTGAACTGTATCCAATAGTCACAAGGTTTCCATAACAAATTTATTGTTTTTGTGTTTAAATAGTACTCCAATGCAGGCTGAGTCTTGTAATCTTACTAATCCAAATATCTCAAACAGTACAAAGTCCCACTCTTATAGGGTATAGTTTTTAGACTCACACTGGGCTGCTGATATCTCTGTTGCTGTCTGTCAGGAAAACTTGTCAGTATAGTTGCTGTTAAACTCCAACCAGCGTTTTGATTGTCTGTTTTCTGTTTCAGTTTACTTTACATAGCACCTCGCATCACACTTCTTCTTTCTCTCCACAGAAGTTCCTTGCACAACACACCCCAAATCTTGCAGTATTTTCGCTGTAATCTCACTCTCAGTCTGTCCCTCCTTGACTGACAGCTGCATGAACCAATGAGCAGCAGGAGCAGGGAAACTCCTGGGTCCTATGTTTCCTGAGCTTGCACAGACCTTTTTTAAAGGGACCACACACATATATAATTCTTTGGGGCACTACATGTCAATAACTCAGTATAGCACACTGGTAGCAGGGTGTCAGGTAATCAGGATAGTGCACTGCTAGCATAGTGTCAGAATTTCATAATTAGGTCAGGATGGAGCAGGCCAGAATGATAGGAACTGTAACTTTGTGACAACATAGGCTAACCAATGATTTGCCCATGATTGCAGGGAGAGTCAAAGTTTTAAAAGCCAGACGACAAGTGCAGCTTGTTAACCAATAGGAATATAGTATGAATTATTAACTGTTGTATTGGAGGAGCAGCAAAAATCCGAGATACAGCAGCACCTCTGATTGGCGCATGGTATTACAGCTACAAAGTGCAGAGTCAGCAGAGACCAGACCTAACAGGGCCTAATGATTTAAACTCAAACCTCATGCACTACTAAATGATACAATTGGAGAAAGATGATTTTAATGCTCCAAGATAGCCTAGAAGACTCAATGCTGCATTTATGTTTCATTATTAACGTGTATGTCTGAAAGAAAAACCATAATCAAAACATATAAGAAAAACTTTCCAGAAGGGTTTTAAATAGTCTACTGTTGGAAATGTGTGTAATTAGCATCTATAAATAGGCATCATATTATATATAAATATATATATATACTACTTTTGTGCTGGACAGACAACTCTCAGCATACTATGTCTCTCCAGTCATCTGACCCGTGCCACACACTGAGTCCTGGTGCTTCAGGTTCAACCACTGGTGTCAAATTTGCTGGCACATGCACATAACAATTTCTCAAGAGACACATTTTTTTAAGTGAGGCATTCCAATAACAGGCATTGGAAGCTATAATTACCATAGTCATAAACCAGTAAAAGACCCAAATCCATGCACCAGTTGTAGGCCTATGTCCTTTTTAAATAAATGTACAAAATATCCCAAAAAAAAACCTTATACATAATCAGGTGGGTTTTGTCCTACTCTGTCAGGCAATAGATAACTCATCGGATGATTGCCGTATATTAAAAAAATGCTATTAAGCCACCAACTTGAGTCAGCTTTTGGCATGGTTTTATATCCTTGGGAACTTGAACTGGGAATAAATTGAAACATTCTGCATGGACTTTATTTAGATTTATTTTAAGTCTGCTGAGATGAAATTTACCTTCCTCCTCTGAAGTACTCGTATTAGACAATTTGACCTGACTCTTTAATCATCCCCTTCAGCCCCTCTGTGTGGCAACCCAGATTTTTCACAGGTTCATTCTCAGTCCCATTTATAGAAAAAATGAAACAGGGACCTAGATTAACAGGAGATTTTGTGAACGGGATTTTGTGACCTCATGAAATAATATCTCATGAAGAAAATTTACATAAAGTTTATACAAGATGCTATATAGTACCTACTCAATTAAATATAATTTTCTTGGCTTCTACACCTTTATAATGGCAAGAATGTGATCAATGAGGAGACTTTCTTCACATTTTGTTAATATTTCCCTGGGGTTCTACTTTGTATATGGTCCAAACTTTGTTTGTAGATATTCTTAAGTAAACATGCATCTAACTCGCTGGTCTTCTCTCTTATATTTACTAATCTATAACCTTATTAAATGTTCAGATAGGTTAGCAGTCCATGTTCTACATGCAGCAAAATGTATACTTATGAACTTTTGGGAAAAGTCTTTGCCCCCTCCTAATCTATTGAAAAGATTACACATTTTTTACACTATCAAGGTGATAAATATATCAAAATATGGGGCCTTAGTTTACTAATAAGCAGGTATTCCTATTAGAAACCCTTCCAGCTTCTACTATTCAAGACACTTTTAATTAATAAATATCCTGTGGATTTTTTTTTGAATAGAGACTTTTCTATGTAAGAAATCAGCGTTGTTAATAGATAGCTTCAATTCTGGTTTCACCCCTCCCTCCCTTTCACTTTTTTTTATATTCCACTGTCTCGACAGTCCTGAATAAAGCCGTCCTTGCCTTAACACTTCATGTGCAGCATTCCAAGCCCTGACAATGATACTCCAGACTCATTCGCTATCTGCAAAGGTACCCCATTCTGCTAAGCTCCTCTAGAGGAAACTTTACTCTGACGCCGACTTTGTCTAGTTCAGGTATGTCCTGTCTTCCTATTACACTACCCTCTCTCTTGTCAAACAGACTCATTTCAAAACCATCTTATCCCAATCCAACAAACTCATTCTATGCCCCAAACCTCCTCCCCTTCCTCATTTCTGCCCAAAACTTTTTTGTCTTCACCTCTTTATGACTCCTTTCCACCACAGCCCCCCACCTCCAAACCCCCTGCCACCATCTCCACCTTCCCTCTTCCTGTCCCCTCGACCCTGCTCCCTCCCACCATCTCCACTCTCTCTTCTATGATGTTTGCCAGAAGGTAGCCCAACAGCTTCAACCTGTTTTTTTCTACTGGTATCTTTCCTTCTGCCTTCAAATATGTGCTCATCACTTCCATTGTCAAGAAACCACCACTGAACCATGCTTCTGTCCCTACTCCCATTTCTTTCCAAACTTCTTGATCGGCTAGCATACAGCAGTCTAACAAACTTTCTCATTGTTCACTCTCTCCTTGACCCTTTACAATCAGGTTTCTGTCTTCTCCATTCCACCGACAGTGCCTCACCAAGGTAACAAGTGACAGACTTTGGCTATGTCAAAGGGACACTTTTCCCTGCATGTACTTCTTGCTCCCTCCTCTCTACTGCTTTCAGCACAATTTACCACCCTCTCCTCCTTGATAACCTTCACTCCCTTAGCCTTCACTGCACTGTCCTTTCCTGACTTACCTCCTACATCTCTGGTCGCTTCCTCAGCAATTCTTTCTCTGGCAGTTGTTCCTCTCCTCTTCCTCTTTCTGCTGGGACCCCAAGCCTCTGTTATTGGCCCACTGATTTTCTCCCTTTACACCTCCTCTCTTGGTCAACTCATTCACACCTTCCTCCTCTGGTATCGCCTCTATGCTGATAACACTCTAATTTACCTTTCCTCCCCGAGTGTCCGACTGCCTCTGTGCCATCTCCAATTGGATGGCTGAATGCTACCTCAAGCTCAACATATTCGAAGCTGAGCATGTCATTTTTCCACCACCCAATATCACATGTTTTCCTTTCGTTTCTTAATGTTTGCATTCTCCTCCTCTCTGGCCTGCCGAACAAGCATCTATACCCCCCTGCTGTCTGTCCTGAATGCTACGTCACAGTTAATCTTCCTATCAGTGAGTTCCTCTTATGCTGTGCCTCTCTGCAAAGCCCTCCATTTGCTCCCATTCAAAATTCAATGCAGAATTAAATTCAAGCTGCTTAGCCTCACCGATAGAGCCCCCTTTAATGCCTCCCCCTTCTACATCAATGACTTTGTCAAGAAATACTTCCCTACATGCCCATTCTTCTGATGATCTTACTCCTTTCCCATTGCCACTTCACTATCCTGTCTGCAGTACTTCGCTGCTTCCAATTATTGTAACTCCCTGACGTACCTGAGCAGACTTGCCCCCAGCCTCCAATATTTAAAGTGCTCCCATAAAACTGACCTCTTTACATTTGCCTACCCTCTAGAATGTTAGCTTTCACAAGCAGGACCCTCTCAGCCTTCAGTCTTCTGCCCTCGCCACCTTGTCCTCTTATAAAGGTTATGTGGTGTGTTCTGATATTTTGTTCTCTTGCTCCAATATTTATTTGTATATCTCACAAAATCAGACTGGAATAATAAGTGTCAATGGTCAAACTGAATTCATACTGGGACTCTGGACTACCCACAGGTAAAACAAAAAGTACACATGATTGAGAAGTCAGTACACTAAACATCTAACTTTTAAAATATCATAGTTGCAGCATCTATACATTCTGGAAACATACGAGCATTAAAATTGGGGCACTCAAAAACTTAATTGACATTTCCATTTAGACTACTGCAGGGTTTTAGGGGCCCCATATGCTGAGCCCGGAAGTAATTAAGAAAAAAAAATCTTATCAGTTCGCTGTGGCGATCCATCTCCATCCCGCTTCCCCTACTTCCTGCTGCGCTCACACTGAATGTCGGGCGGGACATTGTGTAATTGCATGTTTTATAACCACTTCATAATAAAGTGAGTTAGATGTTTAGTTTAACAGTAAAACAGTAATCCGATCTTTTGTTGTTTAAGATAAATGACTGTGGAAGACTATAAGATTCATGGGGGTAAATGTATCAAGGTGCAATTTTGCAAATCCAGCGATTATCTCGGGAGAGTCGAAACTCGCAGATGTATGAAGCTGAGATTTCATGTAAAATCGCCAGAGTTGTGCTTCTGTCAAAATCGCTATTTGCAAAATCGCTAGAGATCAAACTCCCGACTGTTTGCCACTGCAGCTATACAAGTCTCAAATGTATTAAGCAAACTCAGGAGAGTTTGCTTTAAAACACGCTAGATACAACACGCTGGTTGTATAAACACATCACTGTTACACTGTCTGTCATACTGTCCGGCAGCTGTCAAAATTGTAAAGAATAGGTCAAAGTTTTTTAAGAAAAAATGTGTGGGGTCCCCCCTCTATTCAGTCTTAACCCTAGTGCTGCCAGCCTACTGCTGGTTCTGTGATAATCGGGGAAAAATTTTGAGTGGGGTCCCCCCTATTTTCACAGAACCAGCACTAGGCAAACCAGCCAGGGTTTGTGGCACTATAGCAGGGGGACCCGTGGCAGGGCCCCCCTGCCATAATGACTAACTAACGCCAGGCTGTTCAGTGCTGGGCTGGATTCCCTAAGGAGTGGGGTCCGCTGAAAAAAATGAGTGGGGCCATCCCCCCTCAGGACACCCAGCCCAGTGCTGATAGCACTAGGGCACTTCCTACACGCCTGGGCGGTGGGTGTAGGGTAATAACGGTGAATAATGTATAAAAAGAACAAACAGACACCATTTTGTTTTGTGGAACTACAAGTACCAGCCAGCCAGGGTGCCATAAATAGTGTGGGCATGCTGCTACTTGTATAACTACAAGCACTAAATTACCCATGGCAGCCAGGGCATGTTGGCACTTGGAGAATCACAAGTGCCAACATGCCCTGACACCCACTGCTGGCTGGGGCCTGTAGTTCCACAAACCAAAAAGTTTACAAAAGCACAACTCCCTCATTAAAACCACTAACATTTATTAAAAATAATAAATCCACAATAAATACAGTAAACACCCTCATTTACACCATATATTTTTATTAAAAATAATAAATCCCCAATATACTCACCACTGAAGTTTCCTTCTGTTGTCAGCAGCTTTCAGTCCAAAAATGACTGTCACCAAAGTCCAAATTAAATTTGTATCCAAAGTCCGGCTTGACCATGTCCAAAATTAATTTGTAATTCCCAAAGTCCATGCTTGTAATGTCAACAAAGTATTTTTATCCAAAAGTCCATTCTTGAAATCTCTTCAGTTCTTCTTGGGCCCAAAGCCCCCCTTGTTGATTGAAGTCTTCAGCCAAGGAGGGCCCCTTGTTGATAGAAGTCAGGGGGGCTCCATATTGTAACATCCCCGATTCTTCTGTTTTAATTGAAGAAAAACAAAAAAACTGCTGGACCGCCGCAAACAGCTTCAACTAACTCAAAGCTCCGATACGCAATGAGCTTTGCTCTTGCGCAAGGTCTATTTATAGTATTAGGGGATTTTCTCATGGTCACCAGCAAGTCCTGGCTGACAGGAAATACCTGGCAGCCATTTTCACTTCTCAGAATATATCACATAGTAAAGACATGTTTTCACAGCTCTCCAGCCTCTTCTTCTGTATTTGAACTCACAGTTCTACATGTACCTTTTTAAAACCTTTGATATACTTGAAAGTTTACATAATGTGGGGAGACGTATGTGGGGTTAGACGTGTGTGATTTCTGCACTAAGTGGGATTTTCTCACAAAGTGGACGAAAATGCACAGTTAGACAACACAGCAACTAATCCTCATCTTTCTCTTCTCTTTTCATCTTCAGGTATGTTCATCCATGCTGCTACTACTACTCTGATCATTATTCTGTGAATTTCATCCCTGCAATCTGTGTTTAAGTATGTTCATCCATGCTGCTACTACTACTCTGATCATTATTCTGTGAATTTCATCCCTGCAATCTGTGTTTAAGTATGTTCATCCATGCTGCTACTACTACTCTGATCATTATTCTGTGAATTTCATCCCTGCAATCTGTGTTTAAGTATGTTCATCCATGCTGCTACTACTACTCTGATCATTATTCTGTGAATTTCATCCCTGCAATCTGTGTTTAAGTATGTTCATCCATGCTGCTACTACTACTCTGATCATTATTCTGTGAATTTCATCCCTGCAATCTGTGTTTAAGTATGTTCATCCATGCTGCTACTACTACTCTGATCATTATTCTGTGAATTTCATCCCTGCAATCTGTGTTTAAGTATGTTATAGGAAACTGTTATCTGTTTAAACTTAGGTTGGCACAGTCTTTTATTGCTGCCTAATTTATGATAGGTATCTGGCCTCCTCTATCCTTTCCCACAAATGTTTTCTTTTCCTTTGATTAGCTGACCAATTAGCACATCTGTAGTGTATTCCTAAATTAGACTGACTACATCTTAGCTTCATTCTATGGGGAAACGTATGTGGGGTTAGACGTGTGTGATTTCTGCACTAAGTGGGATTTTCTCACAAAGTGGACGAAAATGCACAGTTAGACAAACATTGGACTACATTTGACTTGCTTTTACTCCCAGCAATAAGCAACATCTGCCACAGCCTATTTCTGCACTACTTGTCTATTTATATGGAATACTGCTAAGAGGTAATTCTTAAAATACCCTTGCTTTTTGCTTTTACCCCTTTTATCACAATGTTTCACAAATTGCTTTTCTTAGTCTCATTTCATGGCATGATCTTTAGGACTGTGTCATCTTTCACCCCTCCACCAACACACAAATTTGTTCATATTGCACCTGCATTACTCCACTCACCTCTATTTAACACCCATGAACTGTTGTCCTATTTATTATCTCTAACAAGTACAGCCTCCACCTGTCGCCAGAAAATAAAAGGCCACACATCTTACAATCCCCTTGCCTATCTTTCGCTCACTCTGCTTCTATTAGCTGGTGATATATCACCTAATCCAGGTCCCCCACACTCCTCACACACACATACATCAGAACACTACCGTTCTATAGCAAACCTCAAACACATCACCTGTCTCCCCTCTCTTCCCAAGTCCTTTAAATGTGCCCTTTGGAATGCACGCTCTGTTTGTAACAAACTTACCTCCGTTCATGATCTCTTCCTCTCAAAAAACCTCAACCTTCTGGCAATAACAGAAACATGGCTCATGCAATCAGACACTGCCTCACCTGCAGCACTTTCCCATGGTGGCCTCCATCTCACCCACACCTCCAGACCTGAAGGCAGACAAGGAGGTGGGGTTGGACTACTTCTCTCCCCACAGTGCACATACACAGTTCTACCAAATGTCCCATCACTCACGTTCACATCTTTTGAAGTACATGCT
The DNA here is from genome assembly GCF_038048845.1 of Mixophyes fleayi. NCBI lineage: Eukaryota > Metazoa > Chordata > Amphibia > Anura > Limnodynastidae > Mixophyes > Mixophyes fleayi. The sequence goes on from NC_134407.1 coordinate 132,758,490, forward strand.
ATTCGCATTTTTAATCCATTCTCCCTACGTGTTGCGGTGATCTATCGTCCCCCTGGAGCACACCAACAATTTATTGAGGATTTCTCTGCATGGCTCCCTCACTTCTTATCTTCAGACATCCCCACCATCATCATGGGTGACTTCAACATCCCCATTGATAACCCACCTTCCAAAGCTGCTTCCAAACTACTCTCTCTAACATCCTCACTTGACCTCTCCCAGTGGATTGAATCATCTACTCATAAGGATGGCCACTGCCTTGATCTTGTTTTCTCTAGACTATGCTCAGTTTCTAATTTTATTAATACACCCTTCCCCCTCTCGGATCATCACCTTATCAGCTACACTCTCACCCCCACTGCTCTAACCTCTCTACTGTCTAACTCAACCAAGCCTCCTCATACTCGTAGAAATCTTAATTCTATTAATCTTCAACAATTTTCCACCTCTCTCCAACACCTTCTCTCCCCTATCTCTACATTCTCATCCCCTGAGATGGCAGTACCTCATTTTCACCTAACCTTAGCAACGGCCCTTGATCAAGTGGCTCCAGCGACACTTCATACTACACGTCGACTTCGATGTCAACCGTGGCACACCAAAGCAACACGAAATCTTCAAAAACTGTCCCGTAAAGCAGAACGTCACTGGCGTAAATCTCGAAGCTCTAATGACTTCTTCACATATACTTCTGTCTACCACTCCTATCGAAATGCTCTGGACACTGCAAAACAAACATACTTTCAATCTCTTATCTATGCTCAGGCTTCTAACCCCAAACGCCTTTTCAATACATTTAATCATCTTCTCAATCCTCCCACCCCGAACCCTCCATCTACTATCAGTGCTCAGGATCTTGCTTCCTACTTCAAGGACAAGATTGACAAGATCAGACTAGAAATGGTATCCTCTTCCTCAACAAGCCATCAGCTCATTTCCTTCCCACTACCCTCTGACACCCTTTCTTCATTTGACCCCACAAATGAAGAGGAAATTTCTACGCTCTTCTTATCTTCCTACTCTACCTCCTGTCCTCTTGATCCTATTCCCTCGCAAATTGGTAGATCCCTGTCTTCTGTGCTCATTTCACCTCTAACTCAAATCTGTAATCTCTCACTCTCTACTGGCATCTTTCCATCACTATACAAGCATGCAGTGATTACTCCTATTCTAAAAAAACAAAACTCCGACCCAAACTCTCTCTCAAATTACCGTCCCATCTCTCAGCTCCCTTGCCCCTCCAAGCTTCTAGAGAGACTTGCCTACACTCGCCTCACACGCTTTCTTTCCACAAACAACCTGTTGGATCCTCTTCAGTCTGGCTTTCGTTCTCAACACTCCACAGAGACTGCGCTGACCAAGGTTGTTAATGATCTGATCACTGCTAAGACTGAACGCCATTACTCTCTTCTAATTCTCCGTGATCTCTCGGCTGCATTTGACACCGTTGACCACTCTCTTCTCATACAAACGCTGCAATCCCTAGGTCTTCAAGACACAGTTCTATCCTGGTTCTCATCTTACCTCTCTAATCGCTCTTTCACTGTTAATTTCTCTGGAGCCACCTCTGCTCCGCTTCCCCTATCAGTTGGAGTACCACAAGGCTCGGTGCTAGGTCCTCTGCTGTTCTCTATCTATACTGCTTCTCTTGGAAATCTAATAAGTTCCTTTGGCTTTCAGTATCATCTCTATGCGGATGATACCCAAATCTATCTATCCTCTCCTGATATCTCGACATCTGTGTTGTCCCGTGTAACTGACTGTCTTTCTGCCATTTCATCTTGGATGTCCTCTCGTCAACTCAAACTTAATCTTTCTAAAACAGAGTTAATAATATTCCCACCCGCCAACAAGAGCATACCTGACATTTCTATCTCTGTTTATAACATGACCATAAATCCCACCCCACAAGCTCGCTGCCTAGGTGTAATCCTTGATTCACGCCTATCCTTTGTTCCCCACATTGACTCTATATCTAAATCATGTTACATACATCTAAAGAACATTTCCAGAATCCGCACATATCTCACACAAGACACTGCTAAAACCTTAATTCATGCACTAATCATCTCCCGCATTGACTATTGCAATTCCCTCCTTACTGGTCTTCCCAAAAACAGACTCAAACCCCTAAAATCTATTTTGCATGCTTCGGCAAGACTGATTTTCCTTGCAAATAGCTATTCCTCTGTTGAATCACTCTGTATGTCTCTACACTGGCTGCCTGTCTTCTACCGAATCCAATATAAAATACTTTTACTAACCTACAAGGCCATCAACAAAGCTGCACCAACATACATCTCCTCTCTTGTCTCAAAATATCTCCCAACTCGGCAACTCCGTTCTGCAAAAGATCTGCGTCTCTCATCCACCCTCATTACATCCTCCCATTCCCGGTTACAGGACTTTTTTCGGGCTGCACCCACTCTATGGAACTCTCTCCCTCGCACAATAAGACTCTCCTCTGTTCTACAAACTTTCAAGCGTTCTCTGAAAACCTACCTATTCAGACAAGCTTATAATATTCCTCAACCACCATCTTAACCTCACTACCTTTAGCCTGTTACACAATTTCACACAAGACAACTACCCCCGGACCAACATTGTTGTGTGACAGGATCATTTAGCTTATGAGTCACCCTACCTTTGCAGTCTGGCTGGGCCAAGATGCAAAATGTATACTTAACCTCATGTGTCAATCTCCCATTGTCCCATAGATTGTAAGCTTGCGAGCAGGGCCTTCTCACCTCTTTGTCTGTTTTACCCAGTTTGTTTATTAGTTTATTACGTTTGTCCCCAATTGTAAAGCGCTACGGAATATGTTGGCGCTATATAAATAAATGATGATGATGATGATAATGTCCCCCTTTTCCCTTCTCTGCTCCAAATTATACATATTAATTATCTTTTAGTCTTTCCAGGTAAGTTTTGTGCTGTAGGCCATGCACCATTTTAGTTGCTCTTCTTTGCACAGTTTCTAATATATTTATATCCTTCTGGGGATATGGCCTCCAGACCTGAACACAGTATTCTAGATGAGGCCGTACCAAAGTGGCATTATTACTTCTTTCTTTCTGCTACTGATTCCTCTCACTATGCAACCAAGCATCTCATTGCTTTGGTACAATGCCTGCTGGCATCCCTTTCCTCCTCAGTAGTTTCCATTATATTGCCATTAATACTATATTTAGCATTAAACTATAGTTGCTACTCTCTTGTTCATTCCTTTAGTCTACCTTCATCATCAATCATTTGTTTTACCCCTCCAGTTGTCTACCCTGTTGCATATCTTTGTGTCATCTGCAAAAATGCATACTTTTTCTTTTCTCTTTAATACCATTTCTAATGTCATCAATAAAATTATTAAAAAGCACTGGTCCAAGTACAGATGCTTGGGGTACTCCACGGGTAACATTTCCCTCCTGTGAATGCACTCCATTTACTATAACCCCCTGTTTTCTATCCAGCAACCAAGATCTTATCCATTTAACCATCTTAGAAATCCAATCCTAAGCTTTCAAGTTTATTTAACAGTCTGTGATGTGGGACAGTGTCAAAATCCTTACTGAAATCCAGATAAGCTACATCTACAGCCCCCTCTTGATCTGTTACTTTAGTCACCCAGTCAAAAAAGTCAATAAGACATGATCTCCCCCCAGTTAATCCATGCTGTTTGGGATCCTGTAAGTTACTGGATTTTAGATATTCTACGACTCTTTCTTTTAAGAGCATTTCCATTAATATACCTACTACTGATGTAAGACTCACTGGTCTGTTGTTGCTTGCCTCGTCCTTGCTTCCACTTTTGTACAGTGGGACTACATTTGCTCGTTTTCAGTCCTCTGGAATTACTCCTGTAGCTAGTGATTGATTGTATAATTCTGTTAATGGTGTTACCTGCACCCTTTTAAGCTCTTTTAGTATCCTGGATGTATCTCATCTGGTCTCATTGATTTATCCCCTTTCATTTGGAGAGTTCGATTAGGACATCCTCCTCTGTAAATGTACTTGTATCTACCTCATATTATGAATATACTCGCAACTTAACTGTGGTCCCTTCCCCTCTCTTTCTGTAGTGAAGACAGAGCAAAAATAATTATTAAGATGATCTGCTATTACCATGTCTCCCTCAACAAGGCTCTCACTCTCTGTCTTTAGTCTTAGTCCTCCTTTTGTTTTTCTCCTTTACACTTATATACCTAAAATAGTTTTGCCCACTTTACCTACTGAATGTGCTATTTTCTCTTCAGCTTATGCCTTTACGCATCTGATTACATTCTTAAGGTAAGGAAAAATAGGGAAGGAAAATTAGTTTAAGTTTAGAAATGAAACGGAACACAACATTGTCTCCAACAGTGGGGCTACTACCTTTTGCTCAACTTGGACAATGCTTGAAATCATTTAATGCTGATGTCCCTCCTGGGTCTGGCCAGGCATGTTGCCATGCTGGGAAACAAAGTAAGGTTCAGGGTGCAAATGGTGTGTGCCTACAGCTTGAATTTATTCTATTATGTACACATAAATGCATATAAACATGTTCCAGACGGAACAAACACATGTATAAAACAATGAACTGTGCACAATGCAGAGCACAGTTTGAAATTAATTGCACTAGACAATGCAATAAAGAGTCTGTTTAGTAAACAAAGAAGTGCCTAAATGCTAATAGGGCAAACTTGTAAACAGATGAGTAAGCTGACTAAACAGTCTGTTGTAAACTAGTGTTTTCAAAAATAGAAAAATAGTACAACCAAACGTAGGTATAGCCTATAGTCCATCGAATTGTAAGTAAGTGGCTGTTCAAACATATGGTAATGCCAATAAGTCTAATTCGTGTGTTGGTTCAAACATGAGGTGCATTACCGTATACATGATAAAGATTTCCGAAGCACTTACTTCTTTTCTTCCAACTAGCGGCGTGGTCCGATCCGGTATAATGTCTTCTGTCTTCCTCCTATGCTCCCGGGTATTTCTTCCTTATCACCAACAAGTAGGTGGATATTTACAAAAGTCCCGTATGAGGAATGTTCTAGTTCGGAGGTGGCGCATGCGCGCTCCAGAGTTAAAGATGACAGGTGGCCATGCTGATCCATACCAACGGAAATATAGAAGCCACTTTTTAATATATCCGTAAACGGTACACCTTACGGTTTTTCAACTTTTTAATGACTTTTTTTCGGTTCATCTTTTATTTCCCCAATTCCTATGTCTGTGGTTTCTTCTTTTATATCCTCTATGGATTCCTCCTTTTTATTTTTCTGTTGAACTGCGCAGCACACTTTATCACGCATTTTTCTTTCTGTAAATAGATGTCAAAATTTTACTAATCATACTAATCATTATTGTTACCGTAAATTGCTAACACCGTTTACTAACAAGTGTTAAAGAGTCTTAATACTCACATTTTTAATACTCACGTTCGGATTCTCTTCAACTGTCTTTGCTCCTTGTTCTCCAGATCTGACCACCTTTTCTGTTTCTGGAACTTGCTTATTTTGTTTTACCGAATCTGCTGTGTAGCATGTTAATCAGCTTCTGCATAATTGTCTCCTTTCAGTAATTAACTTTTTGGTATTTTTTTCTTGTGACAGTTGTAATCATGCTGGTCCATCACTCTCACTATTCTCTCCATCTCCCTTGGACTCATTGGCTTGGCTCTTTTCATCTCTTCCAATTGCATCCCTTCTTCTCCATCCCCTCCACTTCTCCATCACTTCTTTCTTTCACCTGCTCATCAGCCATGTTATCATGTACTGCGGGCGACAGACTGGCTCCTTTATAATTTTATAGACACCTATGTGGGCGTTCACAGTTGGTATGGACCAATCACGGCAGCTGTAGCTGCAGAGTGGAGCATTGTTGGTGAAAGTTCATTTGTCTCTAGCCCTCGTCCGTGTATGGAATTGCAGCTTTGATTTAAGAATTTTGGCAGAAGTATTCCTATTATGCAAACGGTTTCAACAATTTTTTTTACCTATTTTGATTGCAAGATTTAGAGCGTGAGAGTTTATGTACATATGTTTATAGGTTTGAATGTAAATATAACGGGCTGGCTGAGAGGGGGGGCAGGGGGCATATGCCCCCTGGGCTGCACCCATAGTGGACTGGGTCACTGGGCCACCTGCATTTTTTTCCTTTAAAATAGGCTGCTGAGTCGATTCTTGCCCCCTAGGCTAAAATTTGACAGCCCTCCCCTGTCCACGAATAGAAATTCATATTTGGATTTGACTATGGTCATCAGGATAATGCTGAAGAATACTTTGTAGTTGTAGTAAAAGCATCCACGTTTTGATGGTGGCATAATTCTCACATGTTTGCCATCTAAGGCCCCGCCAAAAATTAAGAAATTCCAAAGTGTTTCAAATTCTTACGCAATAAGTTGTCATTCTTTAACCGTTGCAGACAACTGCAAGAGAAAGATTGTTGAAATGTTAAATCAATACATGCATCTATTATCATGCCAACTAGTTGAAATTCTGTTTTTATTACACAGTCAGCTGTCTTATCTGAAGAAGGATTATCTGATGTGGCAGAGGAATTGGGACAATGCAGTTGACATAAGCCAGGAAATCCCAGACCTACCCAGACAGCAGACCACACATGGACCCACACTGGACACTGTTAAAGCCACACAGCCACAAGCGGATCAGATTGGCAGGAGGATGAAAAAAAGGGCACATGACCATGAACAAAGTGACATGCTGGAAAATGATAGAGTCTGCGACCCAGTTAATGTCAAAAGAACTGGATGAATGTGACCTGCTTTAAGCAACACATGCACAAAAAAATGAAAAGATTGCCTGTTGAAATGCGAATGGAGATAGAACGTTTGTTGAATGATATGCCTTATAGGGCGCAGAGGGGGCAACTCTCACAAGACACTATATTGACACAATCCCCCACACACAGGAGCAAGGTCATATCCGGCCAGCCCAATCGCATACATTCCATCCACTACCACTCCACAAGCAATGTCCCGTCATGGGAAGCCAAACAAGTACTCCTCCTGCTTACAGGACTTCAACACCAATAGGAAGCACAAGTATGCTACAATACACAGGAAGTCCGTCACCGTTGGAAAACATTGAACATTTACAATACGAACATCTGTGACAACGTTGAGGTTTATTATTTTTTTTAATAAAGTTTTATTTTTACGTTTTTATATGTTTTGTTTGTGCCCTCTATTTATTCAAATATTCATTTTGCTTTGCCATGTTCAACACATCGCTGGACTGCACACCAGAGATGGGATTCATACCCCTCCTGTCCTTAGGCCCAAAGCAGCACGTTCACTGTATGCTGGGATACAGTAGAAGCGCATGTTTTCCTTCAATTCATGTAAATATTTGTTTCACCTGTAGGGAACCAAGCAGCACTTCCACTGGATGCTGACATAGAATGGAAGTACTTACTACTTGTAAAATGTATATATTTTGGTTTGTGTTGTTTTTAATATGTGAAAATGTTCAGTTTCTATTTTAATAAAAAAAAGTTTATTTGAAATCAGACTATTTCTTTTATCAACCTTCATATATTGTCCATACAGAACTTGTACAATAGCCTCATAGGACTCAGGTATGATCAAACCCAGAGCTTGCAGTGAAATTGCTGTGCTGTATTTGAGATCAGCCAGTGTCCTTCCTGTGGCCAAAAATCTTAGGGTAACAACCAGTCTCTGCCCTGCAGATATGAGTCTCCTTAAATGGATGTCCTTCTTCTGGATCAGTGGGGTGACAAGCTGGACCAGCTCCTGGAATGTGGTGTATTCATCTGTAGGAAATTCCTGAAGTCATCAGGGTTGTTGTCCCGTATCTCCTGTAACAGGGGCATATGTGAAAGTGAGTCTCTCCTCTGGAACCACTCTTTGGTCCAACAAGTCCGATTCTTTCTTCTTCTTTCCCTCCGGTTTTGTGTTTGCAGCTTTCTTGCCATAGCGAGAAACAAAAAAACAGGAGCTTTTTGTTGATTTATTGTGGCCATTATATTAAAATAAATCGTAATATGTGTGCAGTTGCGAACGGAATTGAGGAATGTACACTATACACAAATATGTACAATAGAATGAATGGTGATGATTCTTTGTTTGTGGGTGTTGTGTGCGCTGAGGTTCATCCTTTTATTTAAATATATTCAGCATATTGCTCCTGGGAGGCCATATATCTATACAGTGTGTACGGAGTCAAGATCTTTTGAGACAATGGTTATGACAGACAAAAATCACAGCTCGGATGCTAAATCATGTAAACCGTGTAGAGTGTGTAGGCACGAATCGGCATGCTGATAAGGACTTCAATCATTGGTAAAATCGCTAACGATATCGCATTATGAAAAATTTTCTGTAGTGTGTACCCATCCTAACATAGAATGAAATAGGGATCCTTGATCCCAATTGAGAATAGACATGTTATTCACACTGATTTTATAACAAAACTGATGACGGATAAAAGATGCAGAATAAAATATAAGACATAGTGCACAATTCCTATGCCACACTTTATTCACTATGGAAGAAATGCAGCCAAGCTTTGTGATGCCAGTGTATCCTACATATACAAAACAATCAAACTTTTGTGTCATTACAGCTTATTTAGTTTGAAGGCAAAGAAAACTAAACGTTTAACTTCATCTCACTGTAGTTTAGTGAATAAAGTATAGAATTCATGTAAAGGAGACTTGTTTTCAGCTATGATGCTGCTAAAGGTGGCTAAAGTTTCATTGTTTTGACTAGTCCTCAATGTTCTGGGACAAAAATCTTCTTTGTATTCTATAGGGCACAGATTAACATAAACTCATCTAATTTCTCAAACAGGGCCTTGATCTAATTTATACAAACAGAGCGACGAGAGCCGGCACGAGATGCAATCTTCAGATCAGAGAAAGTGACATGTTTGAAGTTTTGTGAAGACTGCAGGAGACGACTTAATCAGTTCTATGATTCCCTTTGTTCAGAAATATGAGCAGAGAGTATTGAAAGACAAAATTTCCTACATACTATTGTCTAACTTTAAAAAGTGCCAAATGTGTAGGCTGTGTCTGAATAACAATGTAGAGAAGTACAATGACTAGTGTATTAAACGTGTGCTAGGAATTAAACTACACCCATTCCAGACTGACTGTTGCTTACGGTTCAAGTGTTAAGGTTTAAAACATTTTTTTTAATTTATAATTTTCATTAAGAAACTTTACATAGAATTTGTTGATATCTGCAGTATTTAAAAAATGCCTCAGGAGATTGTAAATCTTCTTTTGTCTTGAATAACTGTAAGATGGTGAGAGTTTACCCGATTGAAAATATATTGTTCTTATATAAAAAAAATGGACTTGACGAAAACAGTACAGGACTAGTTTATATAATGTGGGTGTGGTTTTATATAGCCAATGAATATATATGGAAATTATTATGTCAAAGAGCCATAATCAAATTTAATTCACACTTTGACAATCCAGAGATCATTTTAGTAATCCCTGTACAATACATAGAGTGGCCTATATACAATACAGAAAGCATTCTACGTAGAGTCAGTGGCGGATCCAGGGGGGGGGGGGCGATCGCCCCCCATAGCAGACACTTGCTGCCGATGGCTGCACAGTATGTGCAGGTCCGTCCAGCCGTGACAGGCAGGGACAGTGTTCTGCCCGGCTGCTCTGATTGTGTTTAAAACACAATCAGAGCAGCCGGGCAGCACACTGTCCCTGCCTGTCACGGCTGGACGGATCTGCACATACTGTGCAGCAGTCGGCAGCCTAAACTGTTAGAAAGGGGCGGGGCCTAAATCACCCTCCCTAAATCGCCCCGGGTACAGTAGTTTTCTAGATCCGCCCCTGCGTAGAGTGGCCTATATACAATACAGAAAGCATTCTAGTGATGGATATAAAATACAGAGTGTATTCTAGTAACCTTCACACAATATAGAAAGCATTGCATATTGACAGATATAATTCTGGTAATTTTAGTATCACCTATATAATAAAAATAGTATTATAGTGACCACTAGTCAAAATTCAAAGCATAGTAGTGGCTACTATTAAATGCCATTGCTGCTCTGGAAACAGCTAGAAAATGCAGACCCCACATCTCTGGTAGCTTTACAGTGCATGCCACTAAAATTTTTGGTAGCTTGGTAAAGCAGATCCCAGATCTATGGTGATTTTGCTACACGGACCCCAGATCATAGATGGCTTTATAATGCAACCCCCATGTCTGATAAAATGAGACACAGATCTCTTTAAAGCTATTCCCTTCCCCACTAATTTCTGTTGGTAAAAAAAAAATCATACCCCAGTTCTTTGGTAGCCGACAAAAAGAGTTTAGACTGAAGCTAGCTCAAACAGTTATGACAAATTAAAAAACTAATTTCGTTTTAAACAGTCTCAAATGCAACAAAGAAGGAATGTCCTAGTCTGAAGTCCTTCCCATGAAGTAAGTCAAAATATGTTTATCCCTTGGCACAAATGGACTGGAAAAGAACAGTGTACATGGTATGTAAGGGGCTTAGATGAGATTGCTGATTAAATAAAGAAAAAGGTGCTCACCTTTTGTTTGATGAGAATAGAATATTAAAATACCTTCTATTTGTCTACTTTTCCCCAATTAATTTGAAAAAGTCGCCATATAAAAAGGAAAAAAATAGAGTGTAACATGGTTTTATAAACTTTTTATTTTTTTAATAATTGGAGAATAAGGTTTTTTTGAGCACTTCAAAGTGTCCTTCAGGTGAACACCTTTTTAATTATCGTAATCCACCCGTTAAAACAGGATTACACAATATATAATTCCCTTTTGCATGTTATCGTATTAGAATTTTGCAAGCTTCAGTTCTAGAAAGGAACAAACACAGAGAAAAATCTCCTAGTGTTTGTTCCTTTCAGGATAAACCCACCCTTTCAAGCACCTGCTATGAGCCTATAAATTGATTGAGCAACTTCCACTTCTGTAAAGCTTCAGTTCTAGGACTGATTACAAGATTCATTTTAAATATTTTTCTCACCTTGCGCATGTGAGTATATGCTATGTCATACGATATAGAAAATCCTGGATACCAGATGTAAAAATGTTGATCACCCCTTACTAATAAGGCTTACTTGCTAACTCTCCTGGAATGTCTCGGAGACTCCTGAATTCTGGGTAGATCTCCCGGGAAAGCAGGCAATTCTCCAGCATGGTGCCTCAATTACGAGATTTGTGGTGACTCATGTCATTTTGGCCTTGCCCCCGCAACAAAATGTTGAGTTTGTCATGGAGGGTGGGGCCACAATGATGCAACTGACTGCACCCCGCCTCTTCCGCTTTTCCACCACGCCCCCGATCTGGCATCTCCTGGAGAGTCCCAAGTATGGCATAGATGGGCATCATAGATGGTGACCCTGAAACACAGGGAGGAGGCGATAAAGGCAGAAATAGTAGCTGTGAATATATATGAACATCTCTGCCCAAATCATCCCTGTTATCTCCCCACATCATTGTTTCAGCAACTTTTGAAGTTGTCCAAGTAACAAGCCACAGTGAATATATGTTTGATAAGAAAATGCTGACTTCATGTAACAAAGGATGTGAAGACACATTTGGAAGTAACACGTGTACAACGTTTTCCCGCTAGTGTATGAACAGGTGTATTACTTTATGTTTTTCTACAGAAGTGCTGATCTTGCTCTGCCCCTCAGCATTATTCTGTGCCGATAGAGGCTGAGTTAGGGACAGGAAGTATCGCAGCTAGCGAGTGAGGTAAGGACTATGTGATGGCCATTTCGTGTGCTATGTCTACTCATGTTATAGGTCGTACATTACACCAGTATATGCTTATGTGCTGTTTTCCCAATCCCATTCTATCCATAACCAGCCACAGTGTTCCTCTGTGTATCCCAATATCTACTAATATACTGTGTCCCCATCACCCCTGTATCCATAATCACTCTACACTGCTCTGTTTACTCTGAAATCTGTACTCCTATATTGTGTCCCCACTACTCCTGTATCTATAACCACTCCACACTGGTGCTCTGTGTACTGCAGTATATACTCATATACCGTATTTCCCCATGTATATGACGCTCCTTGTCAAGGTCCTGAAAGATCCTGAAAGGACATCCGGTCATCGCGAAAAGGGACCTTAAGCGGCTTTCCAGCATCAGAATCAGACGGACAGAAGAAAGAAGACTTTACCGGACAGAGGAATCATCTGACAGGGTAAGTGCTACTACCCCTGTATAAGACGCACCCAGTGTTTAGACCCAAAATTTTGGGGAAAAAGGTGCGTCTTATACATGGGGAAATAGGGTATTTATCACCACCACCCCTGTATCCATAACCATGCCACAGGGCTCCTTTGTGTACCCCAATATCTATACTATACTGTGGCAAAGTGGCTGGTGTTAGTGTCACTGGAATTGTCTTCTATTTTGATTACCCTGTGATATGAATATTTATGGATACATAATACATGATACATACATAATTTGTGTGTAATTGTGTGCACCCAAGGCAGAGTTGAGTGTTTCAGTGGTTTGTATCGTCTGTGTCTATGACGTTTAATATTGTGTGAAATGTGTTGAGATTCATGTAGATGCCTGTATGTGCATTCCAATAACTTTTACTAAGTGCATTATTTTTCCTTTCTAGGTTCTTTTTCTGCTTTTCAGTCATGACTTTATATCATCACAAAGAGTTATTTATGTACCTGGGCAACAAAAGAAATAATTCTGCTTCATGATAAAACATAGCTTAAAAGCACAAAAAGGAGGCCCGAAAGAAGTTACACCGCTTGTACCAAATTGTATTGCGCTACATAAAATGTCAACACTTTACAAATAATGGATAGCAATAACAATATATTTAGTAAGCTTGTACAAGCCAATACATTATACATCAGAAGGTGCATTGCTCCTTTAATCTGTGTGTGTAGCTAAGGTTGGTTGTCAAGTCATACAAACATTATTCTTTTTTTTAAAAAAAAATATATATATAAAACCAACATACTGCATAGTGCTTTACAAAATATCTTTAACCATTCATATCACTCCTTGCCCTGGTGGAGCTGGTGGTCTAATTTATCTACCTCACAAACACATTCACAAGGGTTAATTTTCTTCAGAAACCAATTAACCTACCACTATGTTTTTGGACTGTTTATTTACACAAATTGATGCATCTGCTTCACTGCCATATATAGTTTATAAACCTTAAAAGTAACTACATTTGTTTATATTTCATATTGAAATAAGATTATCTTCATATGTCATCTGGTTTCACACATGTTATTGTGAACACTGCATTCTAAATCTGGATAGCAACATATCTATGAATGGGAAACATGGTTTCCCTTTGTAAGTGGCACTTCAGCTGTCACAACACTGACCTCAATGGCACGTTTTCTCCTCAGCAGCTAGGCATACTCCCGTTTTTTCAGTAGCAAACCTCACAGCCGAGCAGCGATGTGATCAGTGGTTTCTGTTCCCACAGATGTTGTGCAACTGAAGTTATTAGGACAGACAATGCCTGCAAAATAGATCAATAGAGCTGCTGTTTGCCCCCTGCTGCTGGATTTACATTTTACAGAATTTTGTGGGAACACAAACTTGCGCACCATATCCTCTAGCCACAAATGCATTTAAAGTGTGTTCTTGATGCATCCCTGCAGCATAATGTACTTAATGAGTGCTCCCATAGAACTGGTTAACACACATGAACACTGGAGCCAAGGTTGACATTGATGCAAAACTATGTGAATTGAACAATTGTTGGAAAGTCTGTGTGTACAGGTACATACGCTTACATGATTTTTTGAACTATCAGTGTTTAAAGGTGTTTAGCACGCATAAGTATGAATTGTACTGACTTTTGCACTGTGCAGATTTGTAGAACAAAGAGAAACTCCACTCCCCTAAGCAATGGCTGCTCTCTCTATAATTAATAAAGATATTGAGTTCACAAATGCTAAATATCATATTCATGGTATAGCTTTAACATTTTTTTAAGAAAACAAAAAAACAAAAACAAGCGAAAATGGATCATATCTAATAAATACCACCGTAGATTTAAAATATATAATAAAATGTATTTGTATAACCATTAATACATATATAAAGCAAAAAATTTAAAAGAAAAGAAAATATCAAAACATACTCCATTAAACCATTATTCCTGAATAATTTTGGTCTTAAATTATGTTGAAATCACCTATAGTGCACATATAGGGAAGGGAAAATAAAGGGTCTCATAGACAATAATTCATTGTATAATCCAGAATTTTTGATAATAAGAGATTACTGGATTAGCCCACAGTACAAGGCACAATTGTATCTATTAAATTTTGCACATTCGTTGTATGATATACACCCCACTATTATGTGGATCACAATTCCTTTTTCATTCATGATCATTCATATGATACAGCTGTCAGTATAACAACCTGGAGATACAGATCATACTCAGTACATCTGACTCATGAAGTCCTGCAAATGGAACTCCTTTGAACCGTGATCACAGGATTTAATTATAATTCTACTGATCGGTTTGACTGACTTAAGGAGAGATTACAATCCCAGTTGGACTCCACCATCAATATTTCACATTCCCCCTTTTTACGAAGCCTGGGGTGGGGTAAGATCGATATAACGGAGAGAGAACAAGTTTAAATTGCAGAAGAGTGATTCGGTATGTAGCGCTAGCAGGCGCAGCTAAAAGCCGCTTACAGGACTTCATTCTATATTCACTAAATTGTGGGTTTACCTACAGCAACCAATCAAATTCTAGCTGTCATTTTATAGAATTAACTAAATAAATGATAACTAGAATCTGATTGGTTGCTATAGGCAACATCTCTACTTTTTCAAACCCACAGTTTAGTAAATATATCTCTAAGTCCCTCTTCCATTCTCTCTTGTTAGGAGTCTGAGAGTCAAGAATATTATCAATTAGTAAGTGTCTACTTTGTTTTTTATATATACCATATTTTTCCCAGTGTCTTCTTACACATTAACACCAGTAATAATAATTAATTTAATAATTAAGTTGAAGTTATACTACAGATATGCATTTAGTATAGTAAACTAATTTCTGTGACATCTAATCTATATTTTATCATCTTTCAGATTTGGCTACACATATGTATAGTGAAATCAGACAGATTGTGCTGAAAGACCAGGAGGTAAATATATCAAGCTGCAGGTTTGAAAAAGTGGAGATGTTGCCTATAGGAAAACAATCAGATTCTAGTTATTATTTATTTAGTACATTCTTTAAAATGACAGCTAGAATTTGATTGGTTGGTATAGGCAGCATCTCCACTTTTTCAAACCCACAGCCTGATACATTTACCCCCAGATGACTATAAATCTGGGATAACATAGTAAGTTTCAGATGATTTGTCCTGATTGAATTCTGTGAATCTGAATTTGTCTCTTTTACTCCAGCGTAGATGATACGGACAGGCAGAAATGGTGCTCTGTATAGTTCTTCTGTTGTTCTGAAATGTGATATGTTCTGAGTAATATTCATAAAAAGTAAATTACAAATCTTCTACATATAATTTTGCTTTATGAACTCCCTTTACCATACATGTAAAACATAATTTATAAGAACTGACCTCATGACAGGTGAGACCGTTACCTCTTTACCTCTCTGGGACTAGGGGGAATACATTAAATATTTGGAAATCTTCACATTATAAAGCCACCTATGAGAGCCAAATAAATCAATTTTATATTTAGAGATTTCCTTTACTTTTCGTCAATTGGCATTCAATGCACGAAGTTGCCATGACTTGGATTAGGCAATGCTGGATAATAAAGTATAACTCTGCATAATACGGTGTCAGTATTCTATAAATGAAGGTGACAGAGATGGAAAATTTTCTGGTGTATGTGGTTTAACAGCCAGATATTCACTTTCTTTAGTATTGCTGGCATGTATCAGAATTAGTATATACTTTATGCGTTACAGCACATTTGTTCTCTTTGCACCATGTTGTCAAAGGGACAATAAACTATACTTACCCCAGTGCCTTATCCATCTGTTATGCAGTGCTCCAATTAGAAGTTCTGTTCGTGAAACACTGTTACTTGAGTGTAAGTGCACGAACAACTTTGGTAAGTCAGCTGACCAGGTTTAAATACGCATCCCTCGTTAAGTTTAAAACCAGCATCATCATCATCATCATTTATTTATTTATTTATTTATTTATTTAGCACCACTAATTCCGCAGCGCTGTATAGAGAACTCAGCATAGACTGATATTGAATGCATGATTTCTCTGATGACATTAAACAAGTGTATATCTGTCATTATTCAGCTTTGGTACTCTGCCACCCTCCCTGCTGCACCCCAATGGTTTAAAATATGGAAGAGGGACAGGTATCTCTCCATGACTAGCTGACAAGCCAAAGATGGAGTAACAGTGTTTGCTCAGCAGCACTTCTCATTGAAGGGATGTCCAATGGTGTAGTGACAGGGGTAGATAAGTTCTGACGAAGTGCCAAGGGGAGATAAAAAAATATTAATTTGCAGTTTAGTTGATCTGAGAGATCAGGTTCCTTGGCTCTCTGTTGCTGTGGTGCTGCTGGCATTTATGGCACCCTTATGAAGTTTCCCAGTATTTTCTCTAGAGATGAGCGCACTCAGATTTCCTGAATCCGAGCCCACCCGAACGTTGCCGATCCGAGTCGGATCCGAGACAGATCCGGGTATTGGTGCCAAATGAAAAATTGAAACCGAGGCTCGGAGTCATAATCCCGCTGTCGGATCTCGCGATACTCGGAACCTATAAATTCCCCGCTAGTCACCGCCATCTTCACTCGGGCATTGATCAGGGTAGAGGGAGGGTGTGTTAGGTGGTCCTCTGTTCTGGTAGATCTCGTGCTGTGCTGTTTAGTTCTGTGCTGTGCTGTGCTGTGCTGTGCTGTGCTGTGTTCTGCAGTATTAGTCCAGTGGTGCTGTGTTCCCAAGTGTTTAAAAAATTTAAAAAAAAGTTAATAAAAAAAATATACAAAAAACTAATTAATTATTTTTTTTAATTACAACAAAATTGGCCAAACCAATCCTGCAGTATAAGCCCATTGGTACTGCAATATTACCAAGTTCACACATTCAGCAGTAAAAGTCCAGTGGTACTGCTGCAATATTACAAAGTTCACACATTCTGCAGTATCAGTCCAGTGGTGCTGTGTGCTGTGCTCTGTCAATTTTGAGTTCAGTGGTACTGCTGGGTCCTGTGTGCTGTGTCCTGTTCAGTCCAGTGGTCCTGTGTCCCGTGCTCTGTGCTTCTAAGTGCATAGTTATTTCCCCAATATTCCCAAGTGTTTAAAAAAGTAAAAAAAGTTAATAAAAAAAATATACAAAAAACTAATTCATTTTTTTTTTAATTACAACAAAATTGGCAAAACCAATCCTGCAGTATAAGCCCATTGGTACTGCAATATTACCAAGTTCACACATTCAGCAGTAAAAGTCCAGTGGTACTGCTGCAATATTACAAAGTTCACACATTCTGCAGTATCAGTACAGTGGTGCTGTGTGCTGTGCTCTGTCAATTTTGAGTTCAGTGGTGCTGCTGGGTCCTGTGTGCTGTTTCCTGTTCAGTCCAGTGGTCCTGTGTCCTGTGCTATGTGCTTCTAAGGGCATAGTTATTTCCCAATATTCCCAAGTGTTTAAACAATTGAAAAAAAGTTATAAATTTTTTTTTTGAAAAAAATGTAATTACAACAAAATTTGCAAAACCAATCCTGCAGTATAAGCCCATTGGTACTGCAATATTACCAAGTTCACACATTCTGCAGTATCTTGTGCTACATATAATGGAGAGCAAAAATTTGGAGGATAAAGTAGGAAAAGATCAAGACCCACTTCCTCCTAATGCTGAAGCTGCTGCCACTAGTCATAGACGATGAAATGCCATCAACGTCGTCTTCCAAGTCCGATGCCCAATCTCCTAGTACAGGGCATGTAAAATCCAAAAAGCCCAAGTTCTCAAAAAAAAGCAAAAAGAGAAACTTAAAATCATCTGAGGAGAAACGTAAAGTTGGCAATATGCCATTTATGACACGTAGTGGCAAGGAACGGCTTAGGCCCTGGCCCGTGTTCATGACTAGTGGTCCATCTTCACCCAAGGATCTTAGCCCTCCTCCTCCTCCCCACCCCTACAAAAAATTGAAGAGAGTTATGCTGTCAGCAACAAAACAGCAAACAACTCTGCCTTCTAAAGAGAAATTATCACAAATCCCCAAGGCGAGTCCAAGGGTGTTGGTGGTTGTCAATCCTGACCTTCCCATCACTGTACGGGAAGAGGTGGCTCGGGAGGAGGCTATTGATGATGTAGCTGGCGCTGTGGAGGAACTTGATGATGAGGATGGTGATGTGGTTATTGTAAATGAGGCACCAGGGGGGGAAACAGCTGATGTCCATGGGATGAAAAAGCCCATCGTCATGCCTGGTCAGAAGACCAAAAAATGCACCTCTTCGGTCTGGAGTTATGTTTATCCAAATCCGGACAACCAATGTATGGCCATATGTAGCTTATGTAAAGCTCAAATAAGCAGGGGTAAGGATCTTGCCCACCTAGTGACATCCTCCCTTATACGTCAGTGGTTAGTTCAGGAACTGGGGCTAGGACCGTCATCGGTACAGGGACACCTAAATCCCGTGGTCCAGTTGGATACACACCAGCAACACCCTCCTCGTCAACTTCCTCCACAATCTCCATCAGATTCAGTCCTGCAGCCCAAGTCAGCAGCCAGACTGAGTCCTCTCCAATACGGGATTCATCCGAGGAATCCTGCAGCGGTACGCCTACTACTGCCACTGCTGCTGTTGCTGCTGTTAGTCGGTCATCTTCCCAGAGGGGAAGTCGTAAGACCGCTAAGTCTTTCACAAAACAATTGACCGTCCAACAGTCGTTTGCCATGACCACAAAATATGATAGTAGTCACCCTATTGCAAAGCGTATAACTGCAGCTGTAACTGCAATGTTGGTGTTAGACGTGCGCCCGGTGTCCGCCGTCAGTGGAGTGGGATTTAGAGGGTTGATGGAGGTATTGTGTCCCCGGTACCAAATCCCGTCGAGATTCCACTTCACTAGGCAGGCGATACCAAAAATGTACAGAGAAGTACGATCAAGTGTCCTCAGTGCTCTGAAAAATGCGGTTGTACCCACTGTCCACTTAACCATGGACATGTGGACAAGTGGTTCTGGGCAAACGAAGGACTATATGACTGTGACAGCCCACTGGGTAGATGCATCGCCTTCCGCAGCAACAGCAACAGCTGCATCAGTAGCAGCATCTAAAAAATGGCTGCTCGTGCAAAGGCAGGCAACATTGTGTATTACAGGCTTTAATAAGAGGCACAATGCTGACAACATATTAGAGAAACTGAGGGAAATTATCTCCCAGTGGCTTACCCCACTTAGACTCTCATGGGGATTTGTGGTGTCAGACAATGCCAGTAACATTGTGCGGGCATTAAATATGGGCAATTTCCATCACGTCCCATGTTTTGCCCACACCATTAATTTGGTGGTGCAGCATTACCTCAAGAGTGACAGGGGTGTGCAGGAGATGCTTGCGGTGGCGCGCAAAATTGCTGGACACTTTCGGCATTCAGCCAGTGCCTACCGCAGACTAGAGGCACATCAAAAAAGCATGAACCTGCCCTGCCATCACCTCAAACAAGAGGTTGTGACGCGCTGGAACTCCACCCTCTATATGCTGCAGAGGATGGAGGAGCAGCAAAAGGCCATTCAGGCCTACACAGCCACCTACGACATAGGCAAAGGAGTGGGAATGCGCCTGAGTCAAGCGCAGTGGAGACTGATTTCCGTGTTGTGCAAGGTTCTCCAGCCGTTTTAACTTGCCACACGAGAAGTCAGTTCCGACACTGCCAGCTTGAGTCAGGTCATTCCCCTGATCAGGCTGTTGCAGAAGCAGCTGGAGAAAGTGAGGGAAGAGCTGGTAAACCATTGCGATTACACCAAGCATGTAGCTCTTGTGGATGTAGCCCTTCGTACGCTTTGCCAGGATCCGAGGGGGGTCACTCTTTTAAAGTCAGAGGAATACATTCTGGCCACCGTGCTCGATCCTCGGTTTAAAGCGTATGTTGTGTCTCTGTTTCCGGCGGACACAAGTCTAGAGCGGTGCAAAGACCTTCTGGTCAGGAGATTGTCCTCTGAAGAGGACCGTGACATGCCAACAGCTCCACCCTCATTTTCTTCCACATCTATGGCTGCGAGGAAAAAGCTCAGTTTCCTAAAAGAGCCGCTGGCGGGGATGCTGATAACATCTGGTCCGGACTGAAGGACCTGCCAACCATTGCAGACATGTCTACTGTCGCTGCATTGGATGCTGTCACAATTGAAAAAATGGTGGAGGATTATTTTGCTGACACCATCCAAATAGACATGTCAGACAGTCCATATTGTTACTGGCAGGAAAAAAAGGCAGTTTGGAAGCCCCTGTACAAACTGGCTCTATTTTACCTCAGTTGTCCCCCCTCCAGTGTATACTCGGAAAGAGTTTTTAGTGCAGCGGGGAACCTGGTCAGTGAGCGGAGAAGGAGGTTGCTTCCTCACAACGTTGAAAAAATGATGTTTATAAAAATGAATAATCAATTCCTCAATGAAGTACAGCACTGCCCTCCAGATAGTACATAGGGACCTGTGGTTGTGGAGTCCAGCGGGGACGAATTGATAATGTGTGAGGAGTAGGAAGTACACACTGTAGGGGGAGAGGAATCAGAGGTTGAGGATGAGGACGACATATTTCCTCAGTAGAGCCTGTTTAGTTTGTACAGGGAGAGATGAATTGTTTTTTTGGTGTGGGGGCCCAAACAAACCAATCATTTCAGCCACAGTTGTTTGGTAGGCCCTGTAGCTGAAATGATTGGTTTGTTAAAGTGTGCATGTCCTATTTCAACAACATAAGGGTGGGTGGGAGGGCCCAAGGACAATTCCATCTTGCAACTATTTTTTTGGCATTATGTGACCATTCAACAGTCGTTTGCCATGTTCAAACAGTAAAAGAAAATGTCAACAAATTCAAAAAATTTAATCAAAAGTTAAATGCCCTGTCATTATTTAAAACAAGAGGGTTTGACGTGCTAGAATTAGTGTAGTGTTACTATGTTATAAACACTACACTTGGAACTTGGAGGAGGTATTGTGGCCCCGGTATCAAATTTAGTACCGGGGCCACCCCACTACACAGTTCAGATTTTTTTTTGGGGAATTCAGAGCCGTGGAGGTTTTTTTTATTAATTATATTGTGGTGACCCACTCCTCTACGCAGTCCAGATACATTTATTGGTGCGAATCATACAAGTTCAGGGTTTTTAATTTATTTTGTGGTGACCACTCCTCTACGCAGTCCAGGTACATTATTCGGTGCGATTCATACCAGTTGATGGTTTTCTTATTATATATATTGTGGTGACCACTCCTCTACGCAGACCAGATACATTTATTGGTGCGAATGATACAAGTTCAGGGTTTTTAAATTATATTGTGGTGACCCACTCCTCTACGCAGTCCAGGTACATTTTTTGGTGCGATTCAGACCAGTTGATGGTTTTCTTATTATATTGTGGTGACCACTCCTCTACGCAGTCCAGATACATTTATTGGTGCGAATGATACAAGTTCAGGGTTTTTAAATTATATTGTGGTGACCCACTCCTCTACGCAGTCCAGGTACATTTTTTGGTGCGATTAAGACCAGTTGATGGTTTTCTTATTATATTGTGGTGACCCACTCCTCTACGCAGTCCAGGTACATTTTTTGGTGCGATTAAGACCAGTTGATGGTTTTCTTATTATATTGTGGGGACCACTCCACTACGCAGTCCAGAAAGATACCGCGTTGCAACGTTTTGGACTAATAACTATATTGTTGGGTGTTCAGAATACACTGTAAATTAGTGGAAATGCTTGTTATTGAATGTTATTGAGGTTAATAATAGCGTAGGAGTGAAAATAAGCCCCAAAACTTGATTTTTGAACTTTTTATGCTTTTTTCAAAAAAAATCTGAATCCAAAACCTTAAATCCGAACCAAAACCTTTCGGCAGCTGTTTTGCGAAACAAATCCGAACCCAAAACATCACGAAAATCCGAATTCAAAACACAAAACACGAGACACCAAAAGTCGCCGGTGCACATCCCTAATTTTCTCTGATCATTGTTTTACGTGTTACTATTGAGTAATGCATGGCTTGATTCTAACCTTGTTATTGAATTCATAGTTAATGCTTGACCGCTCTGTGGGTGAAATGACCAGAATAGCAAAATAAATGTGACACTGTCCAGCCAGGAATTGCTTACCACTGCATGATATTCAGGACAAAAGGTGGATTGCAGTGTGACACAGGCACCACAGTGTGTCTGTCTGATCCAGAGACACATCTCACATGACAGTCTTGTTCACCGCTCATTGAGTTTAACAGCATCTTCTCTGCCTGTCTTGGGGTCTTCCTGTTATTGTGGACACTTTAAACCCCAGGTGGGAATTCTTTTCAGAGATAAGATGTACAGTGTGAAGACCCCCCATGTGTAGATATCAACATTCCAGGCTGAAGTACACAGTGACATAAAGTGTGATAATTGCCTCTGGGCTGGTTACATCTGCATTGTGTCCCTTTAAGGTGATACATTCTAGCTGTTCATTTATTCTATATAGATCAAATACATAATTGTTATACTGGTTTATGTCATACAAATGTATTGGCTAACTGACTGACATCAGACAAAGGCAACCTGTGGATCCTCAGCTGGTGTGGAACTGAAAATCTGCCTTTGGGGATTGAAGTTCCACAATAGCTGGAAAGTCACAGGTTGAGGTCATTTTATTAGTCCAGCATGCTGACAAGCTGAAATGTTTTATTTTTTTACACGCTTGAGTACAGAGCAATATCACTGTGACACAGACATGCAAAATATGTTATTGATACTTGTAGAAATACACTGCAGATATAGCTTGATGGATTATTACTGTGTGAACTGGAAATGCAAATTTCCTGAACTATCATTACACTAAAGAAAGGACTTAGATGTTCATTCCAAGTGCTCAATGTATCTTGACTTACTGTTGTGAAAAAAATATGATTAATACCTTAGACTAGGTATGTAAGGGAACAGGGCCATCGTCATAGAATTTTGTCTAAAGTGTGTGTGTGTGTGTGTGTGAGTGTGTGAGTACTTGCATTCATATGCTTCTGGGGATGTTGACCTGTTTACACACCAACAATGTGGGGACCTGAGTTGTAGTGGGGACAAAGATTGAGGTCCTCACAAAGCTTCTCAAGGCTAATCAATGCAGGGGACCTTGCTGATATGCTCAGTATAAAAATTTGGCATGTCCCCACGAGTCACATTTGTCGGAACAAAAGTGTGCGTGTGTCCAATCTGGAGGGGAAAAAGTGTGTGTGCATCCCACCGCTAGAGGTCAGTACACCGTCCAAATGTACAGCAAGAGCAGGAAGAGGAAATTAATGCATCTCGCCGACGCTTTATACACCAAGCGGTAAACACACAGTCAAATTCCTCTGCTGCTGAAGGTAAAGCGAGGACAATGAAGCATGACAGAGCCCACCAGTAGCTCCGACTATTACTCAGAGAGCAGTGATGATGAGTATGACCCTGACACTTCGGAGAAAAGCTGTTCAGACACCAGCAGTGATGCCCCGTTGCCCACCAGCGCAGCAGACTGCAGGTACCCAGAGATGGGTTCTATGTACGATCATTCTCGACCTTCTGCTAGCCGTGTTTTAAACACAGAGGGTCAGAGAGACGATGCGGTGTCTGTCCAAACGCTATCTAGAAACAGTGATGGCTCCAGGGTGTATAGCAAAAAGCAGTACTGCCTGTACTGTGAGAAGCCCCTCTTAAAAATTGCCTGGCCTATGGAGCATGTTCACCGCAATGAGACTGAAGTAGCCTGGGCCCTGAAATTCCCCAAGCACTCGAAAGAAAGGTGCATGCAAATGACACATCTTCACAATAGGGGCAACTTTGCACACTACGTTGAGGAAATGAGGGCAGGCCATGGCGTTCTGGTCCTGTGTAAACTTCCAGACAAAGAGATGTATAGTGAAGGCTTCATGCACTCTGTAGTCTGCCAGAGCTTGTTTGCAAAGAAATACCTGTGGCGACACATGAAGAGATGTAAGCTAAACCGAAGGGGCAACAAGCTCACACCTGTCATGAACAGAGTCCAGTCACTGTGCGCCTTTTCTCAGCCTGTGTTACCTGACATCAGTGGTGGTTTTTGGAAGCTCTTGAGTGACATGACCCAGGATGAAGTCTTACTCGCAGTCAAAAATGACTGATACATCATGCAGATGGGACAGCAAATGTGTCGGATCAGATATTGGCAGATACAAGTACATCCGTCAGAAGCTTAGAGATATGGGCAGGCTACTGCTACAGGCCAGAAGAGATACCATTTGGAGAGAATGGAAGACTTTACAGCCCCATCAAACTTTCTGCATGTAGTAGACGATGTGAAGCTGGTAGCTGGCTATGACGAAAATACAGGTATATTTAAGATGCCCTCGCTGGCACTCAAGATCGGGCACGGCCTGCAAAAGATAGCAAGCATTGTGGAGGGCTGAACCATGATGGAGAGCTACACTGCTGCAATTGAAAACACACAAAATTTCAGGCAGCTATATGATGTGAGATGGAACGAGTTGATCTCATCAGCTGCCTTGAAAATTAAGGAGCACAAGTGGAACATGCCTCAGCTCTTTCCTTTCACGGAAAATGTAAAAAAGATGCACTTGTACCTCGATGAGAAGCAGCAAGCCTCCCGAAATGGGCTATCCACCGAGCCTACGGTTAACCACTGAGCACTACTTGCAAAAGTCACCCTGGCACAGGTGATCTTGTTCAATCGAAGAAGGGAAGGGGAAGTTTCAAAAAATGTTGCTGACTACTTTCTCCTCAAGAGATACTTCGAATCTCCACAAAGATGTGTCCGTAGTACTTTTTGAGGTTGAGAGGAAACTCTTCCAGCACTTCACTCGTATTGAAATCCGAGGAAAACGAGGGAGAAAAGTCCCCATCCTGCTGACACCAGCCATGCAAGCTGCAATGGAACTTCTCGCAGAAAACGGTGACAAATGTGGAGTGGATAGCTAAAATGTCTTCATGTTGGCCAGATCAGGGGGTAAATGTATCAAAGTGCGATTTTGCAACTCCAGCGATTTTCTCGGGAGAGTTGAAACTCGCCGATGTATGAAGCTGAGATTTCATGCAAAATCGCCAGAGTTGTGCTTCTGTCAAAATCGCTGTTTGCAAACTCCCGACTGTTTGCCACTGCAGCTATACAGCTCTCAAATGTATGAAGCTGCAAGTTAGCAAACTCAGGAGAGTTTGCTTCAAAACACGCCAGATACAACACGCTGCTTGATAGCAGCGTGTTGTACAAACACATCACTGTTACACTGCCCTGGCAGTGTTAAAACTGTAAAGAACAGATCGAAGTGAAAAAAAAAAAAAAGTGTGGGGTCCCCCCTCTATTCCAGCTTAACCCTAGTGCTGCCTGACTAGTGCTGGTCCCGTGAAAATCGTGGAAAAATTTTGCGTGGGGTCCCCCCGATTTTCACTTTACCAGCACTAGGCAAACCAGCCAGGGTTGGCGGCACTATAGCAGTGGGACACGCAGCAGGGGTCCCCCTGCCATAATGACTAACCAACCCTAGCGCTGGGCTGGATTCCCTAGGGAGTGGAGTCCGCCGAAAAAAACGAGCGGCCCCCCTCTAGAAAGAACCAGCCCAGTGCTGATAGCACTAGGGCTCTTCCTACTACCCCTGGGCTGTGGGTAGTAAGGTAATACGGCGATAAAGAATGAAAAAAATAAACGGACGCTATTTTGTTTTGTGGAACTACAAGTCCCAACCAGCCAGGTTGCCTAAAACAGTGTGGCCATGCTGCTGCTTGTATAACTACAAGCACCAGCATACCCACGGCAGCCAGGGCATGTTGGCACTTGGAGAACCACAAGTGCCAACATGCCCTGACATCCCTGGCTTGCTGGGACCTGTAGTTCCACACAAAAAAAAGTTAAATAAACAACAGCACCCTAGTAAACACCACACATATTTATTAAAAATAAAAAACCCACAATAAATACACTAACCACCCTCATTAAAACCACATCTATTTATTAAAAATAAAAACACCCCAAATACTCACAAAAGATGTCTTCTTTCTTCTTCCAAAGTCTGCTTGCCTCAGTCCCATAATATTTATACTTCCAAAATGGCTTGAATAATATCTTCATCACTTCGCCCAGAAGGGGCCCCTTGTTGATTGAAGTCTTCGTTGCTTCGGCCAGGGGGGCCCCATATTTGTAACATCCCAACACTTTAATCTTGATTGAAGAAAAATAATAAAAGCCTGGAGCCACCGCTAACACCTCCTACTAGGTAAGAGGTCCGCTACGCAATGAACTTACGTTCATTGCGTAAGCTCTAACTACTGTATTATGTGATTTTCCCACGCTAGTGGGGGAATCACCTAATACTGTACATAGAGCTTACGCAAGTAACGTAGCTCATTGCGCATAAGCTACGCTACTTGCGATTTGCCGCAATTTAAACACGCTGGGAAACTCACACTTTAATACATTTACCCCCAGCTGTCTTGTCACACTTCAGAGGCTCCGATTGCATACGACTGTTTGCCCAAGAGTGTGGGGCCAAGCATCCCCACACACTGTCTTCAACGGAGCTTTGAAAGCACATTGCCACTCTCTCAAAGGTCCTCAACCTAAACGACACAGAACTGGAGAAGTTGGCAGACTTCCTTGGGCACGACATTATTACCGCCTCCCAGAAGACACCCTCCAACTGCCAAGATCAGCAAACTGTTAATGGTTCTCGAGAGTGGCAGACTAGCTGAATTCAAAGGCAAGAATTTGGGCGAGATGCACATTGATCTGGACGGTAAGTGGAAAATCTGTTGTCTGATGTATGCTTTTGACTTTTACCTTGGTCATTTATATGTCTGTTTATTTTCAGAACTGATCCAGCTACAGAGCGACATGTCGGATAATGAGCAATCCCCCGTGACAGAGGGACAAGTGGCCAAGAATTTAGTCGTCACTTCCACGTCAGAAGTGCGGTGTATGGACCTGGCAACAAGGGACCAGTGTCCAGCCATGGCTTCCACAGGTAGGTGTAGCACACGGTTTTGCTAGGCAGAAGAACTTTGCCTTCTCTTTATTTTGTGGAGCTGTAATGGACCACTCTACTTCCTTTAAGGTTGCAAAGAAGTGCGGATGAAATCCTGGGACAGAGAGGAGGTCCAGGCTGTGGAGAAACACTTGATGAGGTTAATACAGACTAAGGGTGTGCACCGGGCACTTTTAGTGTTTTGGGTTTTGGGTTCTGATTAGCTTGAGGTTTTGGGTTCTGATTTGTTTTGCCAAAACACCTGACGAAAGGTTTTGGTTCTGATTTTGGGTTTTGGGTTCTGATTTATATTTAAAAAAGCATAAAAAGCACTAAAACCCAGTTTTTTTTCCACTCCTACGCTATTATTAACCTCAATAACATTCAATAACAATCATTTCCACTAATTTCCAGTCTATTCTGAACACCTCACACCTCACAATATTGTTTTTAGTTCAAAACGTTGCACCGAGGTAGCTTTCTGGGCTGCGTAGTGGAGTGGGCCCGGTACCCAATTTGGTACCGGGGCCACAATACCTCCTCCAACCATGGTACAGAGCATTCATCATTGAGATCCCATCAAGTATGTAAAAGACAGACAGGGTCGAAGTGTTATTTGTTGACTTTGTGAACAAAAAAACTGTCCCTGTTGCAAATCTTCGTGCAATGAAGAGTGACTTTTTAATTTAAAGGCTCAAGCTTTCAAGTGTAGTGTTTATAAGTTATAAACACTACAGTAGTTCTAGCATGTCAATACCTCTTGTTTTCGACGACCATGGTACAGAGCATTCATCATTGAGATCCCATCAAGTATGTCAAAGACAGACAGGGTCGAAGTGTTATTTGTTGACTTTGGGAACCAAAAAACTGTCCCTGTTGCAAATCTTCGTGCAATGAAGAGTGACTTTTTCATTTAAAGGCTCAAGCTTTCAAGTGTAGTGTTTATAAGTTATATTATACTTTTGGTTTAATTTGTTTAGTTTGTTTTAATTTTGTTTTACTTTGTGCTCATGGCAAATGACTGTTGAACGGTCACATAATGCCAAAAAAAGAGTTGCAAGATGGAATTGTCCTTGGGCCCTCCCACCCACCCTGATGTTGTTGAAATAGGACATGCACACTTTAACAAACCAATCATTTCAGCGACAGGGCCTACCAAGCAACTGTGGCTGAAATGATTGGTTTGTTTGGGCCCCCACACCAAAAAAGCTATTCATCTCTCCCTGTACAAACTAAACAGGCTCTACTGAGGCAAGATGTCATCCTCATCCTCATCCTCTGGTTCCTCTCCCCCTTCAGTGTGTACTTCCTCCTCATCACACATTATCAATTCGTCCCCGCTGGACTCCACAACCACAGGTCCCTCTGTAGTATCTGGAGGGCAGTGCTGTACTTGATTGAGGAATTGATAATTCATTTTTATGAACATCATTTTTTCAACGTTCTGAGGAAGCAACCTCCTTCGCCGCTCACTGACCAGGTTCCCCGCTGCACTAAAAACTCTTTCCGAGTACACACTGGAGGGGGGACAACTCAGGTAAAATAGAGCCAGTTTGTACAGGGGCTTCCAAACTGCCTTTTTTTCCTGCCAGTAACAATATGGGCTGTCTGACATGTCTATTTGGATGGTGTCAGAAAAATAATCCTCCGCCATTTTTTCTATTATTGATGACAGCTTAAGTCTCTTAAATTTTTTAGAGGGGGGGGAGGAGGAGGAGGGCTTAGATCCTTGGGTGAAGCTGAACCACTAGTCCTGAACACGGGCCAGGGCCTAAGCTGTTCCTTGCCACTACGTGTCGTAAATGGCATATTGGCAAGTTTTCGTTTCTCCACAGATGTTTTTAATTTTCTTTTTTTGGTAATTTTAGTCAACTTTGGGTTTTTGGATTTTACATGCCCTGTACTAGGAGATTGGGCATCGGCCTTGGCAGACGACGTTGATGGCATTTCATCATCTATGTCATAACTAGTGGCAGCAGCTTCAGCATTAGGAGGAAGTAGGTCTTGCTCTTTCCCTACTTTATCCTCCAAATTTTTGTACCCCATTATATGCAGCACTAATGAGTGTACCCCTAAACCACACACACTTTGGAAATGCTTAAAAATTGAATGTAGTAAATGTAATATAGATTGCAGTACCTATTCTCTGGAACTGCTTAAAGAAAGAAAGTAGTAAATGTAATATAGATTGCAGTACCTATTCTCTTGCACTGCTTAAAAATTGCACCACTGGACTCAGCAGGACAGATACTGGCCAAAGCACCACTGGACTCAGCAGGACAGAGCACAGGACAAAAGGACCACTGGACTCAGCAAGGACAGAGCACTGGACACAAGCATAAAGCACCACTGGACTCAGCAAGGACAGAGCACTGGACACAAGCATAAAGCACAACTGGACTGATCACGCAGGAGTACCACTACCCTACAACCTCCCTCTACCCGGATCACAGCCCAAATGAAAATGGCGGCCGCTAGCGGGGAATTTATGCAATCCGAGTCTTGCGAGATCCGACGTGAGATTTGGACGTCAGAGGCTCGGTTTCATTTTTTTGGCGCCGGAAATACCCGAACAGTGCTCGGATCCCGTCGGATCCGCACTGTTCGGGTGGGCTCGGATTAGCGGAATCCGAGCCCGCTCATCCTTAATACAGACATGCCGGGTGTCCGGAAAGCGAGGCTGTGTTGCTAGCCTCATGGCTGAAGCATCCATACTCAAAGATCGGAACTGGTCAGGGGTGAAATTCTACATAAAGAACAGCATAACAGCTTTAAAGAGAGATCAAACTTGTTGAAATGATGCAAAGTGGTTGAACAGGACTGTAGCCTCCATGGCTAAGTGTCGGTGTAAGCGGGCATGCGGATGTCCTCAGATGGCCAGGATACATAAAACTTTCCTTACCATTGTTATTATTTATTCATTTATGTATGCGGGAATGTGGATGTCCTCAGACAGTCAAAATATATGACACTTTCCCCATCTTGTAGTCCGTGTCAGTACTTTATGCAAAGTCAAAGTGTAAATCTCATGTGATAACTCTGGTGACAAACCGACCCCTACACCTACCCCTATGATTATTCTGATGACAGGGCATTAGGAAAGGGGTGTCCCTACACGCCATGTTCCAGACATGGGTTCTCACGATGCAATAAAAACAAGTATGTTTCTGTGTGCGTGTGTGTATAATATATATATATAACTTGTGAGTTTAAATAGGTATAGTGGCGCCAAACAATACAAAACAACACACCTAGTTTCAAGGAAATACCTGTAAACAATATGAAACATTAAAATGAAAGAACTAAGACACAACACAAATGACTTAAGTGCATACCCATATTAAAAGAATCGCTAATCTCTCTCTCTTTCTCTCTCTCTCTCTCTTTATATATATATATATATATATATATATATATATATATATATATATATATAGCGAGAGAGAGAGAGAGAGAGAGAGAATAAATATTTATTTATATCACTGTTAATGATCTTTTATGGATTTCTATTGAGCATACTAATCACAAAGAATATTATTATTGTTAATTTTTTATAGCACCACCTTGTTATGCAGCCCTTTCCAAAGAATATTGAATCATTCACATCAGTATCCAGCCCATTGGAGATTACAACATGGACACGCTGTCCATTTTGTCAGAAACCAGGTAACCTACCAGTTTGGTTTTGGACAGTCTGAGGAAAACCATGCAAACAAGGAGAGAACATACAAACTCCAGACAGATAGTGCCCTGGACGGAATTTAACCCATGGCTCCAGCACTAGCTTAAATCTTAAAGATATGTTGTGTTAGAAAAACACACGTAGAGGCACGTTTGTGAAAGTATCCAATATTTAACATCCATGAAATATGCAGTTGGGTATAAAGTTACTAAACTGAAAAGTATAAATAAAATGGCAATATACACCCCTTATATTAATTGCTTATTTCTAAGCATTCCGAGGGGTTTTATCTAATATACTTTATTAACAATGGATTAATAAAGAAACAATGGGCATTCTAACAAATGTTATTTATTTGCTCTGTATACAGATAGATGAATTCACAAATTAATTTTAAGCATTTTAGACATATATATATACTTCATTTGTTTATTTAGGTAATCTTCCTACAATCATCCAGCATAGTCTTTGTGACTGGCCTTCCTGGAATGACAGGTAAAAGTTATGCCATCGCTAATGTCTAAGACACTTGCAGTGTTTTTGCCCAATTTCTGTTTTGCTTGTGCGGTATTTGTATTATAATGTGAATGAATTGGGTTTGAAAAGATTTTTTACAAAATGAAATCACTGTTTGGTCTGCCATGGATTCTACAGATCAGACATTTTTCCCAGAGACCTCTAGGGTTAATTGAGGACCTGTTTTTGATGTTATGCCGACTACACAGCAGCGAATACTGTTCTAACACATGTGGTGGGGTGGATCGCACAGATGCGAACGTTCTGGGGTTTGGGTGATTATCTGGATCACAGAACAGCTGGCCAGTAAACATACACATGAATATTTATTTGTCAGCTGACTGAATTTATGTACTAATATCAGCGTTAGACATACGAGTCTAGGAACAGAACACTATTGATGCCTTTCCCTGCACTACAAACCTGTATCTTTATCTAATCTACCTTCTCTGCTCTCACCTAGCAGTGGAGAAGCTGTCTGACTCAATTACATTTCATATGGAGGTTGTTATAAATTGTGGCACAGTGCTGGGTTACTTCATAATGTCAGAGGCCTCTCTGTTATGTGAGCAGATTCATTAAGGCCCACAGTCTGCTTAGTCATAAAGTGCCATTTGTTCTCGGGAAGTGCAAGTTGGGATACGTTAAATGGGGATTATGATCATATGATCATTGCAGGTATCACTTAATAACAATGTATTGAGGGGGATAATATGGAATTTTAGAAAGTACTGGAAGTGGGTATTTTCTTAGCGTGTTTTTGGAGGCAACAGATCATGGTTTAGATGTTTGAAGACACTGATTAGACAGTAAATGCTGTGAGGTTCCCAATGCCTGATGCAATTTCATTGTGCTGTGCATGCAGTCAGCATGATCATATTCCACCACACATACAGCGCATTTGTATAATCAGGCCCGTGAAACTTTCATTGATGGATTCAGGGCAAAGTATTGCAGTAGGCTCTTTAATGCCTATAACTATGAGCCCTTATAATAATAGAATATCTATCTTGTGTCCATTCTTGCTGCAGAAGATAAGAGGTTTCTATAAAATGCTGCTCACAAATGGCAATACTTAGCATCATTGTAGAGTTCTGCAAGAGGCACAGTGTACCTGCTATCCTGAATTATTACTTATGATAAACTGACCTTTGCCAAGTCCTGTCATATACTTATCCATCTGGATCCACTTGGCATGGAAATGAAACGTATGGAGATATGTGCCAGTGGTAAGAATTATGAGCTCTGGGACATTGACATTAGACTTGAAATGAATTAACAGAACTTAGTTTAAAACACATGTATTTATGAGCTTTGACTTTATAATGTGGATTGAATTTTCCACTGTGATCACCTAGTAATACACTGCAGATTTTACAGTGGTTGAACCCATCACCATTTCTCTGATAGAGCGTTACACCCCTCTTCTCTCTATGCTGCACATCATCATTTTATCTTTTAGGTCGTCTTGATTTACCTCTCGATTCATCCGACACCATTCTAGCTATCAGTCTCCTGCAGCTCTGATGGCAGCTTCTTCATATCAGTGACATCCTTTGCATATGAGTGGGAGATTATTACAAAGCTTACTTTTTTGCTATTATTAAAGATAAAATTAGTGCTTAGTGTATTCTATGTACATGTCCATAAAATATATTCTGCACAAAGAATCTGGCTGGAGACTAGCATTGTGCCTGTGGTTACTGGTCGCTCGAAGCAAGGTGTTGTGCCTTTGGTTGACAACTGCCTGAAGCCTGAAGCTAGCACATTTCCTGCAATTACCAGCTGCCCAGAGTCGGGAACTAGCACTGTGCCTGATGTTACCAGATGCCTGGAGCTGGAGACTGGCATAGTGCGCATGGTTGCAGGCTGCCTGAGGCCAGGAACTAGTGCTGTACTTACTGTTGCCAACTGCCTGGAGCCAGAACTGGTACACTGCCTGTGGTTATTATATGCCAGGAGCTGTTGTGGTCCCTTTGTTCACTCCATTACCTATAAGTGTCTCCCCCACCTCTTTGATTGTAAGCTTGTTTGGGCAGGATAATATTTACCTTAATTTTCCTGTCATTATAATTTATTTGTTTGTAACACAATTTTCTAAATGTACATTGCTGAATAATAAGTTGGTGTTTTATGAATAATAATATTCCCCTAATGACCACATTATCCTGAGAAAAAATTGTACAATATTGACATGACTTCACCAAAATGTGAGTTAATTAGGACTTGTATTGCTATAATTGAAATGGTTATTGCACCCTCCTAGTCAAAGGGTCTTCAGGATAGGCCAGTGGTTCCGAAACTTCGCCCAGGCTCCCTGGGGTGCCTCAGCGATCTCACAGGGGTGCCTCGGCCAGGACCAGTGGTAAGCAAGGCGGGGGACTACTTGGTAATTGTTTTGGCTTAGGGGTGCCTTGAAAAAATTATGGAGGCCCTAAGGGTGCCTTGAACTGAAAAAGTTTGGGATCCACAGGGAGAGGCTGTTAAGTCAATGGTTATTTGTAATGTTGCCCATACACATTGTGATCCAAATTTCTCAGACCCCGCTATAATGCTGAACACCCAGATCACTTGGGCCACTTACTTTTCGTTGATGAGCACAGTCGGCAGTCATAGAGGAACAGATTTTGTTCTACCCAAGTTTTAATGTGGTTAGCTGGTTGAACACATGGTTCAAGAACCACTAAATACCCCCATCTAATCATACTTGATAGACAAATACATGGTGACCGATCCATCCATCTTTAATTTTCTCTAACTGAAAATGCAGTCTGACAGTCACTGTCAGACTGTCGATGTGAGTGCAGTTATTGACTGACTGCCCTAATAGGCGCCCATTGGTGTAGCTTTAGTGTAGAAATCCATAGAGACTGCTCTCATATGTCCTTGGTACTGAAAGATGTCAATCACTACAGTAAGATAATTAATATAAAATAATATCAATTGCATTTGCAGATTTGTTACAGGTGAGAGATTTCAGGCATTTTAAATTTAAATTTAAATTTGTAGTGTAAAATAGGATAAATTGGTTCATAAAGCTTCCTTCTTGTGTTTTATGTACATCAAATAACAGACATTGACCAGTGGTCTTCCTGGGGTTGTGTCTCTTCAGGTCCAAAATATAGGTTCTGCTCCATATCATATATAGGAAATATACTTTTATCTTTTACTGCATCATGTCTGATAGTAATAATGAAACCAGGTTTCCAGCTTAGACTACATAATGTACGAGAGAACAACTGACATGAAATACAGTTGCAAGTTACTTTTTCAGGGTAGAGGGCCGACTAATATATTGAACCAGCCCTGTATATGTATGAAATGGTCAACAAAATCTATTGCTGTCATGTTTCTGTTTAACCAAAACTGTTGTAATTAAAAAATAACTAAGGATGTAGTTTCAGTTTTCTGCAACTCCAGAAAAGCGGGTCACTCTGATAATATAAGCCTAAAGAAGAGTTGGGAACCTCCTTCTATTCTGCTACTTCTCGGGAGGAGAGGTTTAAAATACATAATTAAATTTGACCTTTACTATATCTTTTTGTGCTTCTTTATATAAATCTTAGTATATTGCAATCAAGGTAACTTCAGTTGTAGGATAATATTTTACAGGTACCTAATACTTTTCTATGAGTATATGGTGTAAAATGTCCCCATTTTTTTTCTTGGATGTTTGTTCTTGTAAACCTAAATTGGTGCTTTCCAGTCTGAAAGCAGCTAACAATCTGTTTTGAAGGTTGTGTCCATCATTAAGCAGCCAGCCCTGAGCAGATTAGCTCCCTACTGTGATCGATTCCTCATGCTAAAACTAAAGGTCTCTGTGAGCTGAGTGCATCATCTCTCACTGTGAAGGTGTAAAGGTCAGAGACCTTACACTGAATTAAAGGACAAGATCGCCTTTTACAAAAGCCATCCAGACCAGCAGCCTTTTGGACAAAAAATGCCTTAAGAGATGGCTCAGAATAATTTTTAAATTCCACAAGGCACCTAGTACTGAAAAAAGCACATTTCCATTTGCTAATGTTTAGTAGACAGTTAGTCTCTGTGTAAGACGAGCCCTGTGTTGGTTTAGGGATTCCTTAAATATTCCACAGGGCAATGTTGTTTTTCTCTCTCCATCAAATGCTTTTTTAATGATGCAGAATTAGTGGCTCAGTGTCTACTTATCGCTTGTGTGGGTCCTTGCCTCCCACGGGCCGGGAACATAATCAGCCCCCTGTTCCTCCTTAGCCTGCCAGGGCACAGACTGACTTATGGAGGTGAGTCCCATCTATGAGATATCTTGGAAAAATATTTTGTTCTTGGGCTTTACAGCTGTGTCATAGACTTGGCTCAGTCCTGATTTCCTTATTTGTCTGCCAAATCATGTATATAAAATGTAAACCTGCACAGTGTGTGAAATAATGAGGATATTATGCTTTATTACAGGAGAAATGGGGACAAATTGCTAATTACTCATTAGGTGTGTATACATCATGTATTTACATAGCGACAACATACCTAACTCCTTGGATACTAAATGCCAATTCTATATATATTATACACACACACACACACACACACACACACACACACACACACACACACACACACACACTCAGTGGCCACTTTAATAGGTACATCTTTCTATTACTCCTCCTTCTCCCGCAGAACAGCCTGAATTCCTTCCATGGTAAGGATTTAACAGGGTGCTGCAAACATTTCTTAAAGAGTTTGGTCCATGTTGAAATAATAGCATTACAGTTGATATAGATTTCTTGGTTGCTGCACATTCATTCTGTGAATCTCCTGTTCTTTTGGATTGAGATCTGATGACTGTGGAGGCCATTGGAGCACACTGAACTCATTGTCTTGTTCGTGAAACCAGCTTCAGGTTTTGTGTGCTTTAGCATGTTTTCCTCCTGTAAATAGACACAAGAACATTGGTAAAATGTGGTCATAAAGGGATGCACATGCTCAGCAACAGTGCTCAGGTAGGCTGTGGCATATAAATTATACTCAAGTATTAAGGAGCCTTATATGTACCAAAAAATATTCCCTGCACCATTACACCACCAGCCTGCACCCAGGGCTAGATTAAGGCTTTGGGGGGTCCGGGGCACTTAAGCCGGGGGGCCCCTATGATGTCATATGGTTATAATTTTAAACATATTTTAGACAAATACACAGGCAATACTGTGTGCACTACTGTTAGATGCACGCAGCTCTGCCTTCACGAGCAGTACGATGTAAAGCAAGACATAACTCCCAACTGTCCCTGCAGTTGGACAAAATCCTGACTAAGTGAGACAGGCACTCAAATTCAGGACTGCCCCACCAGATTCAGAAGAGTTGACAGATTGTCCTGCTTTCTCCTACCTGTTCTTGTCACTTTCACCACCTGTGGCTGCTGGCATCTTTAGTTGCTGCTTGTCTTGATCCTGGAATGTTGGGGGCCCTATTTGAAAAAAAAAATATATGTACATTTA
Source organism: Mixophyes fleayi (assembly GCF_038048845.1). Lineage (NCBI taxonomy): Eukaryota > Metazoa > Chordata > Amphibia > Anura > Limnodynastidae > Mixophyes > Mixophyes fleayi. The sequence goes on from NC_134407.1 coordinate 132,795,312, forward strand.
ATTTAGAAATCTTCAACCACCCCCAGCGTTAAACCAATAGCACCCACATTTAATAATGAGGCCCTAACATGTTCTTTACACAAAATTCTGACCCTACCCATCTGCATTTAGAAATCAATGTTTTTCCAATCTTCAACTATCCAGTTTTGGGAAGCCTGTGCCCACTGTTGCCTCAGTTTCCTGTTCTTAGCTGACAGGAGCAGACTCCAGTGTGTCATCTGCTGCTATAGCCCACTCACTTCAAGGTTTGAAGTGCTGTGCATTCAGAGATGCTCTTCGTTTCTGTTTAGACCTTCTTTGCTGTGTCAGGAGGTATAAGAAAACTAATGGTATTTTATGAACATTCAAAAGCAAGGTATAATTTGTTTGGTTACTTCATAATGAAATTACTGATATTGATGATATTGATGTTGGAATGTAACCAGCACAAAAAGTGCCAAATAGGCTCAGTGCTGGGGGTGAAAGAAGCCTCAGTTGCGAAATGGTAATGGACTGTATTCTGATGGGATTTTATATAGGTCAAAAAGGCAAATTCTGCTGTGATTTAATTTTCTGTGACATCACTGGCCTTGCCCCTGTGCATGAATCAACTAATCCATGTAGTGTTTTTCTGCAATGCACAACTGACAACTTGCGAGTCACTCCGTGTCTGTTCTCCTAACTTAGCACCTGTTTCATATGAGTGAAATAGGACATAGTGGGCATATATATGTACAACACTTCAATTGTTTCCTATATATTATTCAGCTTAGTAATACACAGCCTTTCATAAATATCAGTGTCGTTTACGGGCTTTACTTAATCTTTAAGGGGTTCATACATTTTAAGATCTGGCTATTTGTGGTTCAGGCCAAAATACCTGATCTCATCAGCGCTCCATTAATGTGGCTGGCTGATAATTACACCCAAATGACATCCGGCTGTGTTTTCAGCGGGAACTATTAAATTCTGGAAGGTTTTCTCTGCTATGTTTGGTGGCTATTCAAGCTCCATAAATGTTTTGAGGTTAAGACAGTAAAGTTCAAATTAGCCATCAAAATTAGCATTTGATCCTAGGCTTGATTTTAGTTACAGTATAATGTTTAGAATATACAGAATTTCTTGAATAAGCTATTGTGTGTAATTGTACTGTATGTGTATATAGTGCAGGGACAGACCTAGATTTGTTTTTTTTTGGGGGGGGGTTTATTGACCTGCCCCCTTTTCCACTAATAGCAGTAGTGGGTAGTGGGAGCACACTATATATATGTTCACGTTGGCAGAGACAGGCAGGCAGAGGATGCTGTTCAGCCACGCAATCCGGACAAGATTCTTTGTTGGCCACTGGTGGCCTGATTGCTCCCGATGCCCCCCGGATCTGGCACTGATAAAGTGTTGGGTTTCTTTAGCACCTGGAGCTGCTGTGGACTCCATTTCAATGGTAGACCAACTCATAAACAAGTTGTTGAAAATGGTTCTTTGTAATTTTGAACTTAGTATTTAAATTTAGAAATTAATTTAGAATTTAAATATTATACAGGTTGTTTATTTCTCATAAGGTTTTTCGGGGATATCAAGTTGGTGAAGAGTTAATAAAATGAGATTGGACCAAGAAGGTCAATTAACCAATGATAATCTCGGTCACCTTCAGCCCCCTGTATTTAAGAATATGCTGAGGTCCTGGTAGTAGCTTTGAGAAAGCCCTGGCTGTACAGGACGAAATGCGTCAGCCAAGCTAAACTCAGCATAGGACTCTAGCTCCGTTATAACGCTGGCTGCTTGGGAACTTTTCTATGTGGAACCTAAATCCTACCTTTGTTGTTTCTGGACGAACACAGGTGGGGGATGCACAGCACTGCTTATACAGTAGCTTTTGAACTTGCTATACCAACCTCTACTCGTGTAGAGTATCTCGGTATCGGTACACCAATAGACTGTATTTATGTATTTTATTTGTGTTATACTCATTGTGGTGCAATAAATTGTTTTTTATATTTTGAACCAATCCTTAATCAATTTATTAACAGATTGATTATCAGAATACATGTTTCTACCCTACTCTCCACAGCACGGTTCCTTATGTGTATTGTTAAGTTTTTTCAAATCACCAAAGTGGGTGGGTATTTTAGATTGTAAGCTTTAGGGAGCACGGTCCTCATTTTTTCTGGGTCCTCATTTTCTGTCTGATTTATTGTTACTGTTGATATGCATTTTCCTACTTCAAGATCAATTACAAGCATATGTAGCTCCGGCACACAGTGTTATAGAATGCCAGAGCCATACTTCTGTAGGAAAACCTGGTCACAATGATTCCGATGAATGCAAATGTGAGCCCTATGTGTTATTTTTAAAAACTAGGAGATTGGGCCCTGCTCGTGAGAGATTGCATTCTAGAAAGGCTGGGTGGACACAGGATGAAATTGGGGGAGCAGACATGGGGAAACGGAGGTTGGAGAGTTAGGAAAAGGACTGGTAAGCCTGAATAGAAAGATACTTTATATGGGTATGTTTGAAGGCTTGGAGACTGTTTTTTTTTATTGAAAAAGTAACTTTATTTGTATAAAGATACAAAAAACACACAATTCATTACATTCAAGTGTGCAAGAATGTGAGGCAGGAGTGGGCAGAAAGGAATGTGTATAGAAATTAGGTTGGATATGTAGGTGGAGGAGAGGAGCGATTGAGGGATTTGTAGGTGTGGGTAAGGACTTTTTTATTTTATTCTGATGCAGTCATGAACCAGAGTAGCGATTAGCAGAGAGGGACGACATTGGTAGAGCAGTGAGAGAGGAAAATTATTAGGCCAGCAGTGCTGAGAACAGAATGAAGAAGGGAGAGAAGGGAGAAAGGAAGTCCAGAGAGGAGAAGTAATCAATGTTAGAGATAACAAGTGAGGAAAGATTTAAATGCATCAAGGGTTAGAGGACCTGATTCTGGAGATTTAATTTGGAAGTGACAACATTGGGAGAGGGACTAAATGTGAAGGAGTAGTTTAGGAAAGAAGGTAATATTGTCAACGGAGAGGGAGAGTAGATGGACGTGAGTGGACCTTGGAGGGAGGGAAATTTTTTTTTTATGTTATTATTATTATTATTAATTTTTATTTATAAGGCGCCACAAGGTGTCCGTAGCGCCGTACAGGGACAAACAAATTACAATACAATGGGAGACAGCACAGTACAGTAAACTGTAAGCACAGTAACTCAATAAGCTCAATGCACAGCTAGAGAGGGCGGGGAAGGGGGAGGGAGGATCCGCAAACGACGGGGCCCAAGAAGGAATGCGCGGAAGACAGGGAGACCCCCAGGGGGGAGGAGGGAGCGAGAGTGAACGTGGGGTGGAGGACCCTCGAGGAGGAGGGTTAAGTTGCTGGAGAGCAGAGTTAGAAGTGGTGGAAATAGGAGGAGAGATGGCCCTGCTTAGAGGAGCGTACAATCTAAGGGGAGGGGTGGACAGACAGAGAGACGCAGGGGAGAGAGGGAGAGTAGGGGGACGGAGGCAGAAGATAAGGTAGGAAGTTAAGTGGGAGACAGAAAGGCTTTAAGAAAAAGGTGAGTTTTTAGGGCCCGTTTGAAACTGGACAGATTAGGGGAAGTTCTGATGGAGGGAGGAAGCTTGTTCCAGTGGAGGGGGGCAGCGCGGGCGAAGTCTTGGATACGCACATGGGAGGAGGTTATAAGGGGGCAAGAGAGGCGACGGTCACAGGCAGAACGGAGAGGGCGGGATGGAGCATGAATAGAGAGGAGGGTGGAGATGTAGGGTGCAGTGGAGTTGGCGAGGGCCTTGTAGGTGAGTGTGAGGAGCTTTAAGAGGATTCTGAAGGGGAATGGGAGCCAGTGAAGGGCTAGGTAGAGGGGGGAGACAGAAGGGGAGCGGCGAGAAAGAAAAATAAGCCTAGTGGCAGCGTTAAGAACAGATCAAAGGGGAACGAGATGAGAGTGGAGGAGGCCAGTGAGGAGGAGGTTGCAGTAGTCCAGGCGGGAGATGATCAGAGAGGGGATAAGGCATTTGGTGGCATCTTGGGAGAGGAAGGGCCGGATGCGAGCGATGTTACGCAGCTGGAAGCGGCAGGGTTTAGCAAGAGAGAGGATGTGAGGGCCAAAGGAGAGAGAGGAGACGAGGATGACACCAAGGATAGATATATATATATAGATATGTTATTTATCATAGATATGTTAATTTTAAGAAAAGACATCTAAGAGGAGATGGCTGAAAGACAACTTTAGACACACAAGTAGTAGTATGAGCAGAGGTAAATTTTGGTGTCATCAGCATAGAGGTGATATTTGAGGCTAAAATATCACCTCCTTGGTTCTCTCTCACCTGTTGTCTGCTACTACATCTCCCACCTCCTCAACCAATCCCTCCTCATTCGAACATGCCCTTGTCCCCTTAAAACACTATATAATAAAGTGTTGATGTTGATGTTGTCTCTCTCATACTTAAAGAACCCTCCCTCTCTAACAACAGACCCTCCTCTCTTTCATCTACAAGCTTTTTGAGCGGATTGTCTACAATCACCATATCACCTTCCTCCCCTCCCACTCCCTCCTTGATCTGATTTTGAACCCTCCGGTTCAACAAAACTGCCCTCAACAAGGTTACTAATAAACTCCTCACTGCCAAATATTAGGGTCATTTCTCCCTACTCATCCTTCTAGACCTCTTTGCGGCATTCAACACCATTAACCATACTCTTCACTTGCAAACATTCCACTCCATCGGCGACCCTGCCTTTGTATAGTTCACCTTTTCGCTCACCAACCATTTGTTGTCACTCACCGGACTGTGAGTGCTTCTTCCCGGACATTTAGGAACCGTGGCCGTCCTCCATCCTGAGGGACTGCGCATGCGCAGCCCTTTCTATACCTCCAGTGTATGTTCCTTTAACTTAATTGGCAGATCAGGCAACCTCCCTATATTAAGCACCTGTGGTCAACACCACGTTGCCTGATCTTGGAGTCTCATTCCCCATGAGTCTCTGAAGGTGTTCCTGTGTTTCCTTGTTTATTCAGCCCTGCTGATTCCTGTGGTTTCCAAACCACTTCTACCTCTGTGGTTTCCAAACCACTTCTGCTACTGTGGTTCCCATACCACTTCTACCATCTACTGTATCATCGTGACTGTGAGCTGATTCCTATCCGCTGCCTCCGTGCACTACAGTCTTCTAACCACTTCAACTCTACCATGTATCATTGGGACTGTTAGCTGATGCCTATCCGCTGCCTCCGTGCACTACAGTCTTTCATTCACATCCACTCACCTGTTCATGATTGTGACTGCCAGCTGATTCCTATCCGCTGCCTCCGTGCACTACAGTCTTCAACCTGCAACCCGTCTGTGTTTCATCGTGACTGTTTAGCTGATTCCTATCCGCTGCCTCCGTGCACTACAGTCTTCAACCTGCAACTCGTCTGTGTTTCATCATCGTGACTGCTAGCTGATTCCTATCCGCTGCCTCCGTGCACTACAGTCTTCAACCTGCAACCCGTCTGTGTTTCATCGTGACTGTTTGGCTGATTCCTATCCGCTGCCTCTGTGCGCTTCAGTCTTCAGTCCTTGTCAACGCTCCCGTGTTTCCTTGAGTCTGCCTCCACTATTGCTACCCGCTATTCTCCGTGATCAACAGTGCCTGTTCAACTCTGCTCTCCCGTGTCCCATCGTTACTGCACCTGCTGGTTGCTATTGGCTACCTCCGTGTTCCCGCAGAGACCCGCTGCTGCTACTCCTCAGCACTACTCATCCATCTACTGCTGATCCGCTCTCCACGCTTTCCTGTGTTCCCTGCTGGTCTACCTACCCGTGCGCTGCACCTACTAGACCACCGCTTCACCCATCCAGGGACTTCGCATCCTGCCGGCCTCCTGCCGTTCAGGTATCTCTGCACTCCTGTCTGACTGCCTCCTGAACCACGGTATGCATACTTCTCATTGACTGTGCTGTGTATTGCATACCTTGCTGGACTGTGTTGGTTCTCCTCTGGAGTGTGCTATCCGCTGAGTCTATTGCCATCATTGACTGTGTTATCTTATGCTGGACTACTTCAAGAGACTTTCTATATTGGCAGTATTGTTCAGTCATCTATACATTTATATTGTGCATATCACTGTGGTTCAAAGTCAAGGTGCCCGTGTATATATTGTGTTGCAGTCTCTCCCCGTGCACCTCCTCACATATATATTCAGTGGTACAACTTGCTAGTGGCAGACCACTGACCCCTGTTTACAGTTTCACCTGTTCCAGTATCCTCTCACATAGCAGTGGTACAACTTGCTAACGCAGACCACTGACTCCCCGGATACCTCCACTTGGATTCCATTCCTTCACTCAGACAGCGGTACAACTTGCTATCCGCAGACCGCTGACTCTCATCACCTCCTCGTTTCTGTTGGACATTCCTCCTCACTATAGCAGTGGTACAACTTGCTACCGCAGACCACTGACTACCTTCACGTGTCCTTTGTCCATACAGTTCCTCGTGTATTTCTACCTCCATATTGCCAGTGCTGCTAGTCATAGACTTTCCTGAGCATCTCATCATCTGCTATTTCCTGTTCCGTGATCACCCTGCTACCAGAGTACCATATTACCACCTATACTGCTCTGGTAAGCCTATCACCTGGTGATCCCTGGGTAAAGACTCCTAGTGCCCGTGACAGTAAGATCAGGCCATGACAGACCCAGATACGGAACCTACCGCTAAGGAGATGCTGCAGCATCTGGTCAGTCGTGTGGAGCAACAGGATGCTCGCCAACAGCTGTTACTTCAATGTTACCAATCGTTAACCTCCCAAGGAACATCTGGACAGACTGTTACAGCTAGTATTGAAGCTCCTGTGCTTTCCTCCGTTTCCCCAGTGCCATCCCAGGTGTCTACAGCTCCTACGCTTCACCTGCCTACTCCGTCAAAATATGACGGGGACCCCAAAACTTGTAGAGGTTTCCTTAACCAATGTTCAGTCCATTTTGAACTCCAACCTCAAAATTTTTCTACCCATCGTTCCAGAGTGGCCTATCTTATCTCATTGTTTTCTGGACAAGCCCTGGCTTGGGCCTCCCCTCTGTGGGAAAGAAACGATCCAATTCTACAAGATAGTGCCAAATTCATTTCCACGTTCCGAAGTGTGTTCGATGAACCAGGTCGTGTGACCTCCGCTGCTTCCAGCATTCTTCGTTTGCGACAAGGCTCCCATACAGTAGGACAGTATGTCATTCAATTTAGGATCTTAGCCTCTGAACTTCAGTGGAACACTGAAGCATTAGTTGCCGCCTTCTGGCAGGGGCTCTCCGATAAAATTAAAGATGCACTGACTACCCAAGAGCTTCCTTCGTCACTAGAAGATTTGATCTCTCTTTGCCATCGTGTAGACATGAGATTTCGTGAAAGAGAATCTGAGAAAACAACTTCTGCTAAAGCACCTCTTCGTTTAAACCCTCAATTTCGTCCAGTTTCACCTTCTGTGATTCCCATGGAGATAGGACGTTCCAAATTATCTTTAGAAGAGAGGAAACGAAGAGTAAAGAATAGACTCTGTATCTATTGTGCTGATTCCACACATATGCTCAGTTCTTGCCCTAAGAAATCGGGAAATGCCAGGCCCTAACTAGTTCTGGAGAGGTGAAGTTAGGGTCCCTGGAGTCCTCTCCATTGTCTATGAAATCTAAAGTCTGCGCTTTCGATGTTACGATTTCCTTTGCTACTAAATCCTTTGAGTCACAGGCATTGATTGATTCCGGAGCAGCAGGAAATTTCATTTCTAAATCACTAGTGAATCAATGGTCCCTACCAGTGATCACTTTAAAAACACCCATTACTGTGACGGCTATAGATGGATCACGTCTCATCAATGGTCTCATCACCCAGAGTACGTCTCCAGTAACCCTTCAGATTGGTGTACTACACCATGAAGAAATTTCGTTTTTAATTCTTCCTGTTACGACAAGTCCGATTGTCTTAGGCCTTCCATGGCTTCAATGTCACTCTCCCCAGATTGACTGGCGCACCCCTCAAGTTACGTCTTGGGGGCCTGAATGTCACCATCGTTGTCTCTCTCAAGTTATTCCTCTTAAAGTACAGCAATCTTCCATCTCATCTTCCTCCCCGGGACTCCCTCCTCAGTATGCTTCATTTGCCGATGTGTTTGATAAAGCTCAGTCTGAACGTCTTCCTCCTCATCGTTCTTGGGATTGTCCGATCGACCTTCTACCTGGCAAGACTCCTCCCAGGGGTCGGGTCTATCCTCTCTCGTTACCTGAAACTCAAGCCACATCTGAGTACATACGGGAGAATCTCCAGCGTGGGTTCATTCGACCTTCCACCTCTCCCGCTGGAGCTGGGTTCTTCTTCGTCAAAAAGAAGGATGGATCATTACGCCCTTGTATAGATTTTCGTGGACTCAACGCCATTACTATCAAGAATCGGTATCCCATTCCGCTGATCACTGAGCTATTTGATCGCATCAAGGGAGCTCGGATATTTACTAAGTTGGATCTTCGTGGTGCCTACAATTTAATTAGAATCCGTTCCGGTGACGAATGGAAGACCGCGTTTAACACCAGAGATGGGCATTACGAATATTTAGTAATGCCCTTCGGGCTGTGTAATGCCCCCGCGGTTTTCCAGGGTTTCATCAATGAGATCTTTCGGGACTTATTATATGTATGTGTCGTTGTCTACCTGGACGACATATTGATCTTCTCACAGGACCTGCCTTCTCATCACCAACATGTGGCAGAGGTCCTCTCCAGACTACGGAAAAACTCATTGTTCTGTAAATTGGAAAAATGTTCATTCGAGTTACCCCAGATTCCATTCTTGGGGTATATAGTTTCCGGAGTTGGCCTGAAGATGGATCCAGACAAAGTAAATGCTGTACTACATTGGCCTCAGCCAACTACTCTTCGTGCCATCCAGCGTTTTTTAGGTTTTGCCAATTACTATAGACGCTTCATTCAAGACTTCTCATCCATTGCATCTCCCATTGTGGCCTTAACTCGGAAAGGGGCTAATACTAAGCAATGGTCATCTGAGGCTCTCCAAGCCTTTCAAATCCTCAAAGAGTCCTTCTCGTCTGCTCCCATTCTGCGACAACCTGATGTGACACTCCCCTTCTTCCTAGAAGTAGATGCCTCTAATGTGGGCTTAGGAGCTATTCTCTCCCAACGCTCGGAGCAACAAAAATTACATCCTTGTGCCTTCTACTCTCGGGGTCTTCTGCCCGCAGAGAAAAACTATACTATCGGGGACAAGGAGTTGCTGGCCATCAAAGCTGCATTAGAGGAATGGAGATACTTGTTGGAAGGAGCTCGCCATCCGGTGACGATCTTCACGGATCATAAGAACTTGTCATATTTGCAATCTGCTCAATGCTTGAACCCTCGTCAAGCAAGATGGTCTCTTTTCTTTTCCCGTTTTGAATTAATTATAACCTTCAAACCAGCTGCTAAGAACAAGAAAGCTGACGCTCTATCTCGAGCTTTTGTGACGTCCTCTGATGTAGAAGAGGTTCCCAACCATGCTATTCTAGACCCCAAATGTATTTCTCTGGCTGCTTCATCCACCAAAATGCTACCATTTGGGAAGACCCTCGTGCCTCCTACTCTGAGGAGGAAAATCCTTTCGTGGTTCCATGCCTCTCGTTTTTCTGGACACGCCGGTGAACATAAGACCTTTGAGATTCTCTCTCGTAGTTACTGGTGGCCTTCAATGAGGAGAGACGTCAAAGAGTTTATTGCTTCCTGTGATTTATGTTCTCAGTTCAAATCCTCCCGCAGAACTCCAGCAGGGTTGCTGCGACCACTACCCATTCCGTCCAAGCCTTGGACCCATATTAGTATGGATTTCGTTACTGATTTGCCACCAAGTAAGAATCACAATACTATTTGGGTAGTGGTAGACAGATTTTCGAAGATGGCTCATTTCGTCCCTCTGTCCGGTTTACCTTCCTCGTCTACTCTGGCTGAACATTTCATTAAAGAAATCTTCCGCATCCATGGATGTCCGTCTGAGATTGTGTCAGATAGAGGAGTACAATTCGTTTCCAGATTCTGGCGGGCCCTTTGTAAAACCTTGGGCATACGATTAGCACTCTCATCGTCTTACCATCCGCAATCTAACGGACAAACGGAACGAGTCAATCAAGATCTTGAGACTTTTATTAGGATGTTCTCTTCAGCCAACCAAGACAACTGGGTAGAATTGCTCCCTTGGGCTGAATTCGCCCATAACAACATGTACCATGAGTCATCATCCAAAACTCCATTCTTTGTGGTCTACGGTCACCATCCGTCTTTTCCGGAATTTCCTGCCCTCCCGCCCACCCAAGTTCCTGCTGTGGAGACTGCTTGTCAGACCTTCAAAAATATCTGGTCTCAGGTCAAAACCTGTTTAAAGAAGACATCTAACAAATATAAGTCTTTCGCAGATAAGAAGAGGCGGGCTATTCCACCACTAAAAATTGGAGATCGTGTCTGGTTATCTACCAAAAATATTCGTTTGAAGGTTCCATCTATGAAATTCGCCCCTCGTTTTATTGGTCCATATAGGATCATTCAAGTTATCAATCCAGTATGTGTTAAACTTCTTCTTCCTAAGAATCTTCGGATCTCCAATGCCTTCCATGTGTCCTTGCTCAAACCTCTCATCATCAACCGTTTCTCGACTCCTTCCTCAGCACCGCAGCCAGTTCAAGTTCATCAGGAGGAGGATTTCGAGATTACTGAGGTATTGGATGCAAAAATTTCGCGAGGAGTCCTCCGTTTCCTCGTTCATTGGAAGGGCTTTGGTCCTGAGGAGCGTTCATGGATCAAAGCTGAAGATCTTAATGCTCCTGCCCTTCTGAAGAAGTTTTATTCCAAAAATCCGGACAAGCCCGGTTCCAGGCGTTCTGTGCCCACCTTTAAAAGGGGGGGTACTGTCACTCACCGGACTGTGAGTGCTTCTTCCCGGACATTTAGGAACCGTGGCCGTCCTCCATCCTGAGGGACTGCGCATGCGCAGCCCTTTCTATACCTCCAGTGTATGTTCCTTTAACTTAATTGGCAGATCAGGCAACCTCCCTATATTAAGCACCTGTGGTCAACACCACGTTGCCTGATCTTGGAGTCTCATTCCCCATGAGTCTCTGAAGGTGTTCCTGTGTTTCCTTGTTTATTCAGCCCTGCTGATTCCTGTGGTTTCCAAACCACTTCTACCTCTGTGGTTTCCAAACCACTTCTGCTACTGTGGTTCCCATACCACTTCTACCATCTACTGTATCATCGTGACTGTGAGCTGATTCCTATCCGCTGCCTCCGTGCACTACAGTCTTCTAACCACTTCAACTCTACCATGTATCATTGGGACTGTTAGCTGATGCCTATCCGCTGCCTCCGTGCACTACAGTCTTTCATTCACATCCACTCACCTGTTCATGATTGTGACTGCCAGCTGATTCCTATCCGCTGCCTCCGTGCACTACAGTCTTCAACCTGCAACCCGTCTGTGTTTCATCGTGACTGTTTAGCTGATTCCTATCCGCTGCCTCCGTGCACTACAGTCTTCAACCTGCAACTCGTCTGTGTTTCATCATCGTGACTGCTAGCTGATTCCTATCCGCTGCCTCCGTGCACTACAGTCTTCAACCTGCAACCCGTCTGTGTTTCATCGTGACTGTTTGGCTGATTCCTATCCGCTGCCTCTGTGCGCTTCAGTCTTCAGTCCTTGTCAACGCTCCCGTGTTTCCTTGAGTCTGCCTCCACTATTGCTACCCGCTATTCTCCGTGATCAACAGTGCCTGTTCAACTCTGCTCTCCCGTGTCCCATCGTTACTGCACCTGCTGGTTGCTATTGGCTACCTCCGTGTTCCCGCAGAGACCCGCTGCTGCTACTCCTCAGCACTACTCATCCATCTACTGCTGATCCGCTCTCCACGCTTTCCTGTGTTCCCTGCTGGTCTACCTACCCGTGCGCTGCACCTACTAGACCACCGCTTCACCCATCCAGGGACTTCGCATCCTGCCGGCCTCCTGCCGTTCAGGTATCTCTGCACTCCTGTCTGACTGCCTCCTGAACCACGGTATGCATACTTCTCATTGACTGTGCTGTGTATTGCATACCTTGCTGGACTGTGTTGGTTCTCCTCTGGAGTGTGCTATCCGCTGAGTCTATTGCCATCATTGACTGTGTTATCTTATGCTGGACTACTTCAAGAGACTTTCTATATTGGCAGTATTGTTCAGTCATCTATACATTTATATTGTGCATATCACTGTGGTTCAAAGTCAAGGTGCCCGTGTATATATTGTGTTGCAGTCTCTCCCCGTGCACCTCCTCACATATATATTCAGTGGTACAACTTGCTAGTGGCAGACCACTGACCCCTGTTTACAGTTTCACCTGTTCCAGTATCCTCTCACATAGCAGTGGTACAACTTGCTAACGCAGACCACTGACTCCCCGGATACCTCCACTTGGATTCCATTCCTTCACTCAGACAGCGGTACAACTTGCTATCCGCAGACCGCTGACTCTCATCACCTCCTCGTTTCTGTTGGACATTCCTCCTCACTATAGCAGTGGTACAACTTGCTACCGCAGACCACTGACTACCTTCACGTGTCCTTTGTCCATACAGTTCCTCGTGTATTACTACCTCCATATTGCCAGTGCTGCTAGTCATAGACTTTCCTGAGCATCTCATCATCTGCTATTTCCTGTTCCGTGATCACCCTGCTACCAGAGTACCATATTACCACCTATACTGCTCTGGTAAGCCTATCACCTGGTGATCCCTGGGTAAAGACTCCTAGTGCCCGTGACATTTGTTCTCCAACGCTATCCCAGCCTCCACATTCCCTTTTGCATCCCTCAAGTGTGCATTTTTGTCCCCCTACCCTTCTCCCTCTACACTTTGTCCACTGGTAAGGAAGCTCTATGGCCTTCCTGGTAAGGGGGGGCACGTACAGGGAGGCAATCTAAAAGATTGGTGTTCAGTGGGCACCAACAGGCAGCCAATCGCTAGGCTGCCTGTTGCTGTATGGGCTCCCACTGTGCTGTTCGGCAGACAGGAAGTCTGACTTCGCTTCCTGTCTGCCTGATGTAAGAAGAGACGTCGGCCAGAGCAACTGAAGGTAAGTGAGGGGGGCTGCCTATACTATAATATACTAAGGGGGGCTACCTATACTATACTAAGGGTGGCTACCTATACTATACTATACTAAGGGGGGCTGCCTATACTATACTAAGGGGGGCTGCCTATACTATATGAAGGGGGGAGCTGCCTATACTATACTAAGGGGGGGGCAGCCTATACTATATTAAGGGGGGCTGCCTATACTATACTAAGGGGGCTACCTACATTATACTAAGGGGGGCTACCTATACTATACTAAGGGGGGCTACCTATACTATTTTAAGGGGGGCTGTCTATACTATATTAAGGGGGGCTACCTATACTAAACAATACTAAGGGGGGCTGCCTATACTAAACTATAGGGAGTGTGAAAGACAGGAGGGGGCTACTATAATTTGGAAGGAAAGGGGGGTATGTTGCTATAATGTGTGATATGAGGGAAGGGAGGGGGGCTGTCTTAATAACACATCAGTGGAAGGTAGGCTATTAATTGAATCGTGGTGTTTAGGTGGGGGGCTAATTATTTAATGTGTGCTAGTTTATTCATGGGGTGATGGTGGGGCAATTTAATTTATTTGTTGGCTATTTCATTAAATAGTGGGGCCTATTAAATTAATATGGGGTGGTGGGACCTTTAATTCAAAGCTGATGTGATATGGGGCTTTTAATTTAATGTGGGACTGAGTTTTGGGAGGAGAGTTATTTACTAAATGTGAATATGAATTATTTAATGCCGGGGATGGTTGTGGGAAATGGTAATATTAAACATAAATGCTATTAATTTTTTGCTGGGGTTGATTGGAGGGAAATATGTCTACTTATTAAATGTGTATACTATTAATTTATTGTCAGGGGTGGTTGGAGGGAAAGAGATCTATTTATCAAATGTAAGTACTATTATTTTAATGTTTGGGCTGGAGGGAGGCCTAATTATTTAATGTGAATGCTATTGATTTAATTCTGGAGCTGGTTGGCATTTTCATGTACTAATTATTTTTTCCAAAAAGGGCCTCCAGTATTCCAGGATCCAGACAAGCAGCAACTGATTTAAAGAAACCAGCAGCCACAGGTGGTGAAAATGACTAGAACAGGTAGGAGAGAATAGGACAGACTGCCAACTGTCCTGAATCTGATGGGGCAGTCCCGAATTTGGGTGACAAGTCAGGATTTGGTCAGACAGCAAGGACAGTTGGGAGGTATGTCCTGCTTCCCATTGTACTGCTCGTGAAGGCAGAGCTGCATGTATCTAACAGTAGTGCACACAGTTTTGCCTGTGTATTTGTCTAAAATGTATCTAAAATGATAACCCCCCTGTCTTAAGTGCCCCAGGCGCCCCCCAGAGCCTTATTCGAGCTCTAGTGATACGTTAGTGGTTCTTACATTGATTCCATTGCTTCCTACTAACTTGCACTAGTCCCATTCTCAGATCACTTTGTTGAACATATGGCCAGCCCCCATTGCACTGACGATATCATTAATCCTGCCAGCAAACACTTATAATAGCTTTACCCTTTACTTATGCCATTGTCTGTCAACCCTTCCTACACTGATATGTTTTCACACTGATAACCTGATATTTACATTAGCAATCTTCTCTCCCCAATGTTGTCCAGGTTACTTCGGCCTTACACTCTTAACATGGCACTCAGTTTGTCAACACCATGTAGATTGACGCAAGAAAGAGCACAGTAGAATTTCCAGTGCTAGAAAAATTATTTGTCTAATTTATATTTTAAGGTGGTAATAAAGTGCTTTAATAGGGTTTTATAAATACAAACCCTTAACTTCCTGCCTGTTAGTTTTATATTTTTTCATGTAAATGCTGCTTGGCTGAGAATCCATTTGAATTTCTAATATGCCCACTCCCATGGCATGTGTTTAAATTTACACTGTGGCCACATGGGCAGGATAGGTGCTTTAGATGCTTCTATTCAGCAAACATATTTTAAAATGACGACAACTGTGTCAGAGGATTGGAATTCAAACTGTGGTCACATGGAAATAAGGTAAGAGGTTAAAATATATTATTTTCACTTACCTCCTAATATTAAACTGAATATTAAAGTGTATGTGGACACCCCTTTTAAAGAATGTATTGTTTGAGGCGCAGGTCATGGAAAGTTTGACGACACCACTATAAAACACAAATCTGTTTCAGACATGGCAATACCATGTCCTCGACTGGCTGATAGATCCGTTTGGATGAATGCGTATTTGTATCTCTGTCTGTCAGCATGTGTAGTGCAGAAGGTTAACAGATCTGCACCATGCTTCACAGGCTAGTTAGGGGTTACCATCAGAACAGAGATGTCCCTGTACAATCCTTGTACCAGATAATGCTCCTAAGGTCACTTTGTATCATGGCTTTTTTCTCTGGGGCTGACCCCCTGTGACCAAACAAAATATACTATTGTTGAGCTCTGATTAAAAAGTGTAGGAAACTTCAGAGCCAAGGGTTGGCTGCCAGGATGTTGCCACTTTTTTTTTTTTTTTAACCAAAAGGACTAGAAAAACATTTGCAGAGGATACATCATTTCTAGCTACTAAAGATAATTAGAAGTAGCTATTTGGGGTGTAATAAAATGTACAACACTATATAATGAGTTTGACAACAAGGCTTGTGTAAAAATTGTACTTTGAGTCTGTTACTAATGTTATAATGGGTGCACATGTTAACAAATTAATTTAAAATATTATTATATGTGAAAATTGTTGTGTGAAGTATTCACAATATGCAGGGATTGCTAGGTATAAGGTTGTAGCAGAGGATTTTTGTGAATTAGGAAGTGATCATTTTTGTAAATTAGGAAGCACAAATAAAACTATAACTAAAGGGTTTGTATATATGACCAATACCATAATACTATTAACTGCCACAGTATGCAAGTCTATGAAGACCGAGTTGTACAGATGACCCATCTATATTATGATCACTGATCATTGTGGTGAGTCAGTGATTTGCAGCAGGTAAGTTGTCAGTCCCACTTAAAAATTAGTAGCGTCTTTCCATTCAGTTTTGCTGGCCATGTGTCCATCTATTTCACGTTCATCTCCCATCTGCTTATTGACCTAGTGACCCCAAGATGAAGGTGTAGAATCCTATAGTCCACTCACAGCAGACAGACACCAAGAACAAGGGCCAATTTGTTATTTATAGACTTGGCTGTGCAGCCTGCTTTTAATTAATCCTAATTGGGGAGACTCAGGCAGTAAACCATGTGGCGGGTATGTCTGTTCTCTGCCACATATAATTAGTTAGGCTATATTAATTAACACTAATTATTGCTATTTTTTGAAAATTGAATTATCCTACACATCAGCAGTGGAGATCTATCAATCTCCATGTATCTCTCTCTCTATGTGCAGTATTAACTTGCAAATTGTGCTGATGTCTCACTTGAGTATTACTATAGATACTAAATGATTATGGGTATTATACATCCATGGATTCAGCTTAAGATTCTCAGGGTAGTGTTTATGGAAATCTGACTATTTGAATGTCAGAGAGAGTGCCAGATGTCAATCTGCTCTGCTGCACCCTATATCACTTGTATTCCAAGTAACCTGATAAGGGAGATGAAGACAGAGGTTGAAACAGCCATAATAAATTAAAGCCCCATTGTTTACAATTGATTCCAGGTCACACTTTCTGGCATAACAAATGTTTGTTTATATCTTGCACTTCTGATTTACTACTGTATGTTTTCAGTTACACACATTAATAACTGTTTCTTTTATTATTGTTTCTAATTATTGTTAAGTGACTTGCTCATAACAGCTTTTACTAATTTACGTAAAATATTTCATTTTAAGAATGCTGAACAAACATGTTTAATTTTATTTGTCCCCTTGGGAAGGACTAGCTGTCGATAGACAGGTAGCTATGAGAAAGACCAATGATATAGCATCAAAAACAAATATTAGAGTTAAACATGTATATTATATGTCACTTAGAATATTTTCAATAAAACTGAATGAGGATAATATCTGAAAATTTTTAAGTGAGAGTATGATTCATTATAATGTTATCATTTTCAACACAATATCCTTAGTAGCTCCTTCTTCCTTTGCCCTTTTCCCCCTTTTGCACATGCGCTTACTTTGCAATCCATAACAGATGAGCTTTGGGAAACAGATCTTCTAGTTATCCTGCTGTGTCTATGCAGATCAGCCATCTCACAATAAATCTGCATACATACCAGTGTACCTCCAACCTCACATAGCCCAACACTTTTTGACCCTTATGGGTCATTGTCAAGGCAGTAAATATGAGATGTGAGAGAGTCAGAGGGATGATTGACGTGAGAGAGGGACGATTGATGTGAGAGAGAGAGAGTAACAATTGACGCGAGAGAGAGACTATTGACGTGAGAGAGAGGGACGATTGATGTGAGAGAGAAAGAGAGAGGGACGATTGACGTGAGAGAGAGAGAGAGAGAGAGAGAGAGAGACGATTGACATGAGGAAGAGATTGACCTGAGAGAGAGAGAGATTTACTTGAGAGAGGGAGTGTTCTAATGACTGGTTATTGTGTTCTGTCTTGTTATTAGATTGTGGATTGAAAGCATTCGATAAATCTCACAATAAATCTGCATACATACCAGTGTACCTCCAACCTCACATAGCCCAACACTTATTTACCCTTATGACCCTTGACCCTCAAGGCAGTAAATATGAGAGAGAGGGACGATTGACGTGAGAGAGAGGGACGATTGACGTGAAAGAGAGAGGGACAACTGACATGAGAGAGATACGATTGATGTGAGAGAAGGTGACGATTGACGTGAGCAAGAGATTGACAAATAAATGTATAAATCGATAAATGTATATTCATTTTGAGAGCTGTACAAAATTGCTTATAAAAATGCCACATCATTATGAACACCACATCTTCAGGTCCCCATATAGTCAAAACACTTTCCTAGTTATTAATTCCACTATTTGTCTTGCAGAAGGAAGTTGTTAATTTGATCAACAAGTACTAGAATTGTAGTCATGCCTTTAGATGGAGGCAGATACACAATAACATCCATCAAGATTGGGCAGCACGGTGGCTAAGTGGTTAGCACTTCTGCCTTACAGCACTGGGGTCATGAGTTCAATTCCCAACCATGGCCTTATCTGTGTGGAGTTTGTATGTTCTCCCTGTGTTTGCGTGGGTTTCCTCCGGGTGCTCCGGTTTCCTCCCACACTCCAAAAACATACTGGTAGGTAATTGGCTGCTAACAAATTGACCCTAGTCTGTTTGTCTGTCTGTCTGTGTATTAGGGAATTTAGATTGTAAACCCCAATGGGGCAGGGACTGATGTGAGTGAGTTCTCTGTACAGCGCTGCTGAATTGGTGGCGCTATATAAATAAAGGGTAATAATAATAATAATAATAATAATAATAATAACCCCATGAACGATATGGAACATGCAAGGGTTGTAAAAGTCTAAGTGCAGAAGTCTGGAGAGTTTTACACTAGGTACAAGTAGCGCAGGAAAACATAAATGCTGGGAATAAAAAGACAGTCATTTGTGAGTCTTGTGAAGGTCCTTGTGGCCTGTCAGTTTAGTGTTGGTTAGATATTGTAATACTCTCAATCGTGATGATACTGTTACATACAAACAATGTTTATATTTTCATATGCTATTCTGATAAGTAAAATGAACATCAACTGGGGTTTTTAAGGAGTCTGGTTCATTCAGTAACATTTCTTAATGTCAGACAACACCTCACCAAACATTTTCACCTGGAGAGATTTGTCTGAGGTGAGTCCTTGACATATGGTCAAGATAGAGAATCAGCATTTCCACTGCGAGATCTAGGTCTGTAAGAAATAACTCATGGCTTTTCAAGATGAGGTTGCAGACCTTGTAAACTCTATATACCAATGGTCTGTGAGCACACTTATTTGGAGTGTGGCATTTTTTAACTGATAGGATATCTCAATTAAAAAGAAACCATGTATTCTCTGTACAGCGCTACGGAATTAGTGGCGCTATATAAATAAATAAATGATGATGATGGTGGTTAATAGTTTCTTATTTCTCATATCATATTTTCAGCTTATGGGGACCAAATAAAGGATGATCCCTTCTTAGTTAATTGAGTGATAGACGCAGCAATTTTCTTTAAATAAATGTATTTAAGGAATGTGTAAAGAAATTGGCAAAATCTTATAAACCGCAAAAGCTCCTTAACATTTCTAACATCTACTACAGCCTGGACCTTGCTGACATCCATTTGTAGCCTAGGAACTAAACTTGTGTCACACTTTTTTCAATTTAATGTATAGGTGATGTTTATGGTTCCATGACAGTTCAAACCTGTTCTTCATGCTTTTCCATGGAATATGAGAAAATTAATATGTCATTGATACAAATTGATTACGTAAATCCCCAAAAATGTAATTTATGAAATCGCAGGTGCATTGCACAGTCCGCAAGACATTGGCAGATTTTCATAATCGTCTTCCATTCATCACCACATTGTCTGCAGATAAAAATGTACACATAGCGTAAATCTAATTTATTGAAGAATTTAGCCGAATTAAACATCTGCAGCAATTCCGAGAAAAATGGGAGAGGATAACGGTTCTTAATTGTAATCTTGTTCAATTCTCCTTAACTATTTTAAGGTCGTATTTGAACAATCCTTTTATTCGCAAAAATGATAGGTGCACTGCTGGAGATGTAGAATCACTAATAAAACCCCTTGCAAAGTTTTATTTCAGGTACTTTATTCACCTTTTATTCAGCTAATGGGTAGGTATGCCCGAAGGGCATGGTGTCCCCAGGTAATAAATCCAATAAGCAATCATGAGGTGGTAATAGCGCAGCATTTTTCTTATCACAAAGATTAGAATTCTTTATTTTGGGACGGTAACTGTTCCCTTAAGCTGGGTACACACTGAAGGTCCGATCAGTCTGGCGATTCATGCATACACACTGACACGATTTACCTTCAGATCTGTGCTCTTCATCTCGTCCTTTATCTGGTCCTTTACTCCGGAGAATGACAGCACAATATTTATTCATTCGCTACTGTCACATTGTCACACTGATTAAAACCACCTTGTTATAGCTAACCACATGTCCTAACGAATTTCGTTAGCATCTGTGTCTCTGAAACAAAATATTCTGTCTCAGAACAAACAAATTAATTATTCCTTCTACAGTACTCGCTACATTTATTCACTCTGACATTCAGTGCTAACATCGGCTGAAAAGAGCCCGACTCTGTAAACTCTATGGAGATCTCAGCATGAGTGCATATACACTGCATGATCGTTAGGTGATTGATCGGAAAATATTAAATTGTACGATCAACCAAATGAAACAATAATTGGCACTTTGGGACGACTTTAGATCATTGTGTCACTATACACACTCACATGATATCTGTCCCCAGTTTTCATTACTACTGGGGATATATTTTTCTTGGAATTTGATTATTTTGAACAAATATGTCAATAAAATTGCTATTTGACCTGTACTCCACCGTGGCTGAAATTGGAATTGAATGAGAACTGATCTAGAATTGAATTGGAACTGAGATGTGAGAGTTATTATTTCCCTTGCTCTTCTCAGTAGCTGCTAAAGAAGAAAAACAAGGATTTGCATTCAATTGCTGAGATGTATGGAAAATTAAAGACTCGCGATCAGATAAGAAAGCCTCTGCCATGCAGTCCACTGTCCTATGAGGATTTCTGAGACAATTTGACACATAGGGAGTGATTAATTTCACCAAGAATTCCCTTTTTAGCCTAACATGATGAGACTCTGCAGGATGTTAGTGTACTGAGACCATAGCTGTGTGCGCAAAAATATGCTCCTTTTTTCATTGAGATTTCATTTGTGAAGTGTGCCTACCTGCATAGGTTCAATCTTGAGTTCATTAGTAAGTTTAACCTCAAAGTTCCCTGTGTTTCCTGAATAAATAAATAAAAAATAATGTTGCATATTATTGGGTTAGTAAATTCATATGGAAGCCCTTTTCTCCTGTCATGTCTTGATCAGTCAAATGTCAATATAAATATAGTGGTGGATAAAGGGTTCAAGTTCAGTAGGTGCATCTCCTTGGGCAAATTCATCTTTAATTTTATCAAACAGTCCCTAGATTAAACAGTATTGCCGCTGGATTCCATGTGGTGTCAAGAACTCACCATCAAAAGTCTGTAGTATATTCTGCTCTGAGCATCTCCCCTGCCGAATCTTTTGTGAGGTAGCATGAACCTCCTGCTTCAGCTGTAGCTCAAGAGCTATGGATCTGACGTTGATGAATTTCTACATGGTCATTCCATTGTACTTAAAGTTGTCACAAACCCCCTAAGAGCTTCAGTGGATTCTATTTTTATGGCTTAGGTATTCTGTCACAATACTGGTGTTTACCTGATGTCCAATGACTGAGCTAATTTCAAACAGAGTCAGTATACTAAAGGTAACTTCAGAGCATTCAAATACATGTACAGAGTAGCAGATACTCATATGTAAGCTGGGTTGATACACAAGTGGGTAGTCAGATGTAAACATGGTTGGCAAACAAAACAGGTAGTCAGGAGAAAGCTAGGTTGGCACACCGAGCAAATAGTTAGACATAAGGTGAGTTGGTACTAAGGTGGGTTTACACAGTGAGTAGTCAGGATTAGGCCAGGTCACATGGAGTAGCAGTGGATCCAACAGGAACTGATTCAGATAACAGAGCAGAACAATCAAAACACATATTCAGGAAGTGAAAATTTATAGGCCCAAGCAGGAAACCAGAGCCAATTCTGAGTTAATACTAGCCATCTTGTTTAAGGGCAAGTTCAAGAGCAAGTAGCAGCCTCTAGTGGCTGAATGTATAAATGTCACATAATATTTATAACAAGGAGATGGATAGATGGATCAATTGAGAGAGAGAAAGGAGACTGGTAGATCAAGAAAGAGGAGACGGTTTGAGAGACAGATCGTGAGATAGGAGACGGATCAATATATGGTCCATGAAATAGGAGACGGATCGTGAGATAGGAGCAGGGGCGGATCTAGAGAATATTTGTACCCGGGGCGATGTAGGGGGGGCGATTTAGGCCCCGCCCCCTTTTTGACATCTGAGGCTGCCGGCGGCTGCACACTATGTGCAGGTCCGTTCAGCAGTGACAGGCAGGGACAGTGTGCTCCCCGGATGCTCTGATTGTGTTTAAAACACAATCAGAGCAGCCGGGCAGCACACTGTCCCTGCCTGTCACTGCAAACGGATCTGCACATAGTGTGCAGCCGCCGTCAGCAAGCCCCTGCTAGGGGGGGCGATCGCCCCGATCGCCTTCCCCCTGGATCCGCCACTGGATAGGAGATGGATTAATAGATGGATCGTGATATTCAGAGAGCACCCCACATAAGGAACTCCTTGTCCTGCATTACTTTCCCCCAACCTACAATCATTCAAAAAGTCACTCAAACCGCACCATTTCACTCTTGCCTAAACTAGTCCCTCACATCCAATACCTCTACTTTATCCACCATGTTTCACTTCCATTTTCTTCCCACTGTCTCTCTTCACTTCCTTCTTCTAGAATGTAAGCTCTCAAGAGCAGGGTCCTTATGTCCACTGTTTGTGATAGATATCAGACGGAAAGTTTGACAGGTAGAAGATAACTAGATAAATTGTTGAGTAGATTAACTGAGAGACGGATATAGACTTGATAGAAAGACGGATAGATTAACAGACTAATAGGGGATAGACAGACAGACTGGGGAAGGGGCAAACAGACACAAGATGAATAGATAGACAGATAGATCAGTAGACAGATAAATAGATATATAAATGGATAGAAGATATGAGATAGACATAGACATGAGCTACATAGCTATTGATAAGATCTACCTATATATCGATAGATATAGGATTGAAATACCTATTATATTTTTATTATTATCATTGCTTATTTACGGAGAAGTAGTGACCCTGGGAAGCGGGAAAAGAAGCTTAGTTTTGGACATGATGAGCTTTTGGGCTTAGAAATCTAAAGACAACACGATGTCACTGTGGTTACCATTGCTGCCCTGGGATCATGGGTTTGATTACAACTAGGGTCCTATCTGTGTTGTGTTTGTATGTTTTCCCTCTGTTTGTGTGGTGTCCACTGAGTACTCCAGTTTCCATCCACAGTCCAAAAACATACTGGTAGGTTAATTGGACCCTAATAAGTATATTGAACTTTAAGCTCCAATGGGCATGGACTAATGTGAATTATTACTTATTCTCTGTACAGTGCTGGGTAATATAATAAGCATTATATAAATAAATATAAAAATCATAATCAAAAGGTTCAGTGGTGGTGCTGGAGGCTGTATGAGAAAATTAGTTAAAAAAGAGAAGAAGTGTGCAATCAGAAAAGCAGAGGGCCAAGAACAAAGTCTACAATTGTTTTCTCAGCCAAGACAATGACCTCAACCGCGGTGGCTAGAAGAGCCCTCTGACTGCACTTGGGCAGCAGACTCTCAACCAAATAATAGCCTCGCCAATTTTCCATTTGCAGGAGCTCTGCTTTTTGGAGATAAATTGGACACTGTTATGGGGCTAGGTCTATTTGTTTGCCACAGGATAGAAGGTCTAAATACCCTTCGTTGGCTAATCAGCACTCTAGAGATGTGAGGCGCAATAAATCAGGGAGGCATTATGGTAAACAGAATAGGCGTACCTCCACTAGACAATCGTTTTGTGTCTTGCAATAACAAAGAAGGAAGGCCAAATCCCCAGTAATACCAGTAGGGGGCACATTTTTTCACTCCATCACAGATCAGTGGGTGCTACATATTGTAAGAAATGGATGCAAGATAGTTTCATCACTACCCCCAAAACAAACCTGTTTGTGAAATCCAAAGTTTCATCTACCAGAGTGGAAAGGTAGCCCTACAAGATAGTCTACAAACATTGATACAGTTTCATGCAATTTCTCTTGTTCTAGCAGGTCAAGAAGCCAAAAGTATTTACCACAGACTCTTCCTGGTTATAAAAACATCAGGGTCCTTTTGCACAGTCCTGGATTTGAAAAGGCTCAACAAGTTTGTCCATACCAGGCATTTCCTTATGGAGTCTGTGAATTTCATCCTCATGTCAATAAGCAAAGGGGACTTTCTCACATTCATAGATCTTCAGGATGCCTATTTTCATTCTGTTCATCACAGGAATCTTATCAGATTTTGTTTACTTGGACAACACTTCCAGTTCACTTGCCTGACCTTCTGGTTGACAACATGTCACAGGACAATTACCAAGACATTAGTAACACTCACAATGAAACTGGGGAAAAAATGGGTCAAAATTTGGTCTTATTTGGATGACATTTTTGTGCTGGTGAATTCATGCAACATGGCTCAAGTCACATAGTTTCTGAATCAACAGGACAGGATTGTGCACAAAACTAAAAAAGTAATATTATCCCATCACAAATGATTTAATTCCTGGGTGTCCAGATAAACACCATACAGAGTAAAGCGTTATTGTCACAGGAAAGGTGTATCAAGAACCAGTCCCGTCAACTGAAGGCTCAGAAGCAAATTTCAATAAAGAGAGGTCTGAATTTGGTTGGGATGTTCTCAGCCACCATAAGAATAATCCCATGGGCAAGATGGCATAGCCGAGATCTCCAGTTGGAGTTCATAAGAAAATGGAGCCACGAACGGTTTCAAACTACGAACCAGGTCATTGCCCTGTCAAGTACCACCAGTTTCTCTATTCCTTGCCACCGTGTCAGAAATAGAATGATATTCCAATCAAGCACCCGTGGTCATCATGCACTTGTCACACCCCTCACGGTAATATGCTTACAAGAATGTAGACTTTTTCATGCCAAACAATATTGTCCCATAGGACCGTCTCGTCAGATCTCATCAGAATCATTAAAACTCAAAAGAAGAAGGATAAGAAAACGATCTAGCGCATTAGCTTCTTTAGTACATGACATACAAACATAGCAAGTAAAATCAGACTCGTACCAATAGGAATCAATGCAGCGAACCGGTCCATGTAACTGGCAGCTCATAAACGCCCATAGAAATCACCCCTTCTAATTCTGTGTCATGGATCCAAAGAGAATGAGTCAACGCGTTTCAACTTATATCAAGTCTTTTTCAAGGCAGAATGAGTTGCTCCAGAATCAGAAGATCTTTATAGTTGTTCCGAAAGAGAAACGCCCATCTACACTTTCCCAATTCGAAAGAGAGGCTTGAATCTCTTGTTCCCCAGGAAATACGCTGCAATTTCAAATCGAGGCTTTCTACGGCTAATCTCTGCATACAAACATGAATAATAACGATCCTATCTAATACAAATGCTTCTATCTAATAAAACACGGAAAACAGTCCAATCAATTAGTTCTTCATTGGTAAAGCTGGATCAATACCTCGGAGAGAAAAATATAAATTAGGTACTACCCAAATCATATAAAATCCATACATAATGGAAACATATCAAAAAATAAATAAAAAGGGTATATACATAATCAGGCAATCTAATAAAAAATCTATGTCACAACAAAGTGAATATGTAAAACAAATTGCCTGGCTGTCATAGAAACCACTTCATTTCGAAATCTATGTTTAGACCAAACGGAACTAAGGTGACGATCCATCTCATCTCTGCTTGAGATAAGGAGGTAAGTGTGTCTCTATTCCTCCAACTTTCCTCCACTTTGTGTATGCCCCAAAAACCTGTGATATGTTTGGTTTGACAGGAATGTATAGTCTTAAAGTGATTAGATAATGAGTGAGTATCTAGACCTCTTTGAATATTGTATAGATACTCACAAAGTCTGATTTTTAAGGGGCGTGTGGTCCGACCTATGTATATCTTATTACAACTGCATTGAATAGCGTACATGACATTCTTAGTATGGCATGTAATAAATTGGTCTATGTTGAACTCATGGCCATTCAAGGACAAACTAGTGATCTTATTCTTGTCTGCTTTACATGTTTTGCAGGCCCCACACAGACCACATCTGTCAAATCCGATGGTCCGAATGGAATGTCTTACATCTTCAGGTAGATAGCTCCTCACTAATTTATCTTTTAAGTTTGGGGCCTTCCTGTAGATCAAAGTGGGTTTATCAGGAACCCGACTCCCTATTATACTATCTTTTTTGAGGATATCCCAATATTTTTCAACAATCCTCCCAAATTGTCTGAAATTGGTGGTGTATTGAGAAATAAATGCCCATTCGTACTCGGCAGAAGGTGTAACAAGATTCTTATCTTTAGGGACTAATAGATCTCCTCTTTTGATCATCATGACCTTATTTTCTGCATTATCCAATAGTTATTTTTTATATCCCCTAGAACTAAAAGCCACTTTCATATCCCTTATTTGTTCATTAAAAGTCGATTCATCTGTGCAGTTGCGTCTCATTCTTTTCATCTTGCCTAAGGGCACATTGTTCGACCAAGTTCGATGGTGATTACTATCATAACTTATATAACTTACTGTTTCAGTAGGTTTATGAAACATCTTTGTTTGTAATTCCTTTTCTTTAATGTATACAGTGATATCCAGAAAGTCTATACTGAACCTACTCTGTGTAAATGTGAGTTCAATATGTTGATTGTTCGCATTGAGGTAATGAAAAAAAACTTGCAAATCATCCTCCGACCCTCTCCAAATTAAAAAAAATGTCATCTATGTATCGGTACCAGGACACCAGGCTTGCCCCGTAGTCATGTCCTGCCCATACGCATGACTCTTCCCATTGAGCCATAAATATATTAGCATAGCTCGGGACAAACCTGGCACATTGTAGAAAATAGTTACTCTGGAACCTAAAATATTTATGGGACAAAATAAAATCAATCCCTTCCAGAATAAATTCCTTCAAATCTTCAGAATAGGTAGTTTTAAGCAAACTTGATTTAATCGCTTTCATTCCTAATTCATGGACAATGATAGTAGACAGGGATTTTACATCCGGTGTAACCAGAATAAAATTAGTATCCCAAAGGATCTCTGATAAGTTCGTGAGAAAGTGATTAGTGTCCTTCAAATAGAACTTGCTGTGCTATGGGTTGTAGTAACGTTATCAATGCGGATGTTTAAGTCGATGATGAAGGGGTAGTCAGATGAAGGGTAGTGGGGGAGCCAGGCTGAAAAGTTATTGAGGAATAGGGAAGTGGGGCCAGGGGAGTGGTAAATGACTGGGACACGAAGATGAAAATAATTGAAGAGGCGGATGGAATGGACCTCAAAGGAGGAGGTAAAGAAAGACTCAGGAGGAATGACACTGAAGGTACACATTGGGGAAAGAATGTAACCCACACCACCCCCAGGATGATCGCTAGGCCTGACGGTGTGGAAGGAAAGCCTTAAGTACAGTCTTGTCACTTCAACCTTTCAGAATTACAGTAGAACATAAACAGAGATTTTGCACAAAAATGCAGATGCATTGTCACGGAAATTTGTGCTTCTCGCGAAGTCCAGAAGTCCACGCAACCCTACTTGGTGACGCTAAGGTGAGGGATATGTGACAAAGGTGTTAGGAACCCCTCTAGCCGGTACAGCACAACCCGGAGTCTGCTCTGCCAGTCAGGTGTTCACTGGAGCCCCTAGTGGTGGGGACAGACTTGGCCGCAGACCAGCAGAGGGCCGTGAAGTGCGTACCGGCCAGGGCGATCCCAGGAAAGCGGAGTGTAGTCCAGGCAAGGGTCTAGGGCCGGCAGCAGACAGGGAATCCAATACACAAGCCGAGGTCAAGGGTCACAAGCACGGTAGCTAGGTCCAGATGCAGGCAGGAAGGTCAGGGTCACGAGCAAACAGGTTCAGGTCCAGGGACAGGCAATAGGTCATACACGGTAAATCCAAACAAAGATACAAAGAAGCAAGGTACAGAAGCAGGCTATAACCTGAAACACAGAACTATAACCGGCAGGGAGGCTAAGCCCTCCCTGCCTTATATACAGGAACTGGCCAATGAGGGGGAAGAACTAATCAGCCCTAAGGGCTGTCATACAGAAAACACCTAAGGAATAGCTGGTGCGCCCGGCTGTACCTAGTGCCGGAACGTGGCGCAATTAACTGCAGGGTCCCGACCATTGCCTAGGCGATGGCCGGGACGCAGGTGAGTGAGTCGCGGCGGCTGGGCACCGCCGCAGCTCGTAACAGTACCCCCTTCCTTGAGGAGGGGTCAAGGAACCCCGACATCCAGGCTTCTTCTTAGGAAAATTTTTAAAGAAATCCCTCAGATGTTTGGTAGCATGGAGCTGTCTTTGCGGAACCCAAGACCGCTCTTCTAAACCACGATTCCTCCATTGAACTAGGAAGTGCACCTGCCCCTGCACTCTTTTAGAATTGAGGATCTTATGAATGATGTACTTGTTCGTGTTCCGTACAGAAGAACTCGAAGACTGGAATAGATTTGGGTATACCACAGGCTTAAGCAGAGAACAATGGAATGTGTTAGGGATCCTCAAGGAACCAGGGATTTTCAATCTGAAGGCTACAGCATTAATCTTCTTGATAATGAGGAAAGGACCGATGAATTTAGGCTCCAGTTTTTTGTAAGGCTGCCTGAGCCTAATATTGCGTGTAGACAGCCACACTCTCTGGCCCACTTTGAAGGAGCAGGTGGTGCGGTGGTGGTCCGAATTTTTTTTTGCAAAAAATGAGGCTTGTCTCAATGATGAATGTACTTTTTTCCAGATGACTTTGAGATCCCTGGCCATGGAACAAATTTCCGGAATACCGGCGGACTTGAGAGTGTACAAGGAATTAGACCAGGGGTGAAAACCAAATTGCAGTAAAATGGAGAGGTTTTGGTAGATGAGTGACATGAATTATTATACGCAAATTCTGCCCAGGTTAACAGGGAGGACCAGTTATCATGAAATTCCGAAGTGTAACATCGTAAGAATTGCTCTAAGGACTGGTTAACCCTTTCGGTTTGCCCATTCGACTGAGGGTGGTATGCAGAGGAGAGGCTAATCTTGATCCCAAGAAGGGTACAAAAAGATTTCCAGAATTGTGCTACGAATTGGGAACCACGATCAGAGATGATGTCAGAAGAAAGTCCATGGAGCCGGAATATATGCTGGATGAACAAAATGGCCAGATCTCGAGCACCAGGAAGCCTGGGTAGTGGTATGAAGTGTGACATCTTGCTGAAGCGGTCAACTACCACCCAGATGGTGTTGTGTCCTGCAGAGAGTTGCAGGTCAACTATAAAGTCCATAGACAAGTGTGTCCAGGGTTTTGCAGGAATCAGCAACGAAAGCAACTGGCCTACAGGACGACTCCTGGGGACCTATCTCCTGGCACAATATTGGCCCAATGTCATAGCGACGGCCGGGGCGCAGGTGAGTGAGTCGCAGTGGCTGGGCACCGCCGCGGCTCGTAACAAAAGGGAGTTGTTTGCCACAGGCCTCTAAGAGAGGAGTTAGGTATTGAACTGACCATCTGAAGGGGAAGGCTGCAGACAGAGTTAATCATTTGTACAACAGTGCACCTAGTTTAAAGATACACAGCTGGAAGACATATATGTGACAAAATAACAGTATAGAGTGTGATTTCACTTACATTTGAAGTGGCTTAGAGGAATATTTTTCCACAGCTCTCAGCAGCTGACAGGGTGTGTATGCAGTGAGAATAATCAAGCAGAGCACCTGAGTAGAACTCCTCTTTAAAGACCAGGAGGGAGTGTAACCTGTCCATCAAGCTAGGGCTGTAGAGTGTAAAGAATTTAAGCCTGAGTTCATTATACAATGTGACCTTTGCTGAACAAGTTGGCTGTTGACTAGGACTAGTGTGTTTATATATATATATATATATATATACACACATATATATATATATATATATATATATATATATATGCGTGTGTGTGTGTGTGTGTGTGTGTGTGTGCAAAAGAATTTTAATACAGAAATAGAAAAGTACGAAAAATACAAAAAGTCCAAATTAAGTAAAATGTTTGCAAATGACCGTGTACTTGACTATTCCTACTGACACTAGATTTTCCTTATTTCTTGGGCTTATTTTGTAGGTTTACGTAGGTTTTTTGTGTGGCAATTACCATTTATAACAGCTTTTTCTATTCTAAATTGACTAGATTTTCTATCCAGTCATTTTATTTGCACTTATTGTTAAATTAATAGGCATATATTAATTAATTTAAGTAACAAAGTGTAATTGTGAAGCTATCTAAAAGGCAAATGTCTGGTGTGGGAGTAACTGCACAGCAAGAAGCAGCAAAAAGACGAAGGGCAGAGCGGGATAAAGCCCGACGACAAACTACCAAAGCGAACGCAAACGTGATCGTCATCGCCATGCAAATATGACTTCTCAGCAAATTGGCCGTCATAGAGAAAACAATCGAAGAACGAACAGGACAGAGGTAATATCACGTCAACATCTACAAAGTCAGCGAACAAGATGCCACCCCAGTCATGATGTCGGTAACTTTGATGAAACAAATATTAATGCTCAAAACTGTGGTTCTGTAATCAGTATTTGTGAATCTTGCCACACTAAGCGTTTTGCTGCTGAGCAGCCATCTGCCAAACTATTCAAACAATGCTGCCGCAGGGGTAAAGTGAAATTGGATGCAATAAGGTCTGCCCCTGTTATTGAGCACTTAATAAAAGGACAGCATGAACATTCAAAAACTTTTTTTGACAACATAAGATAGCTTAATTGTGCTTTAGCACACAAAAAATGTGGTATAAAAATAAATATTTGTGAAATAGGAATTGTGTTAAGTTTTGTTTTTTTCTTGAGCCGGTAGTTGATTTAACATTCGTGGGATAAATGCTGCATGGAATTTAACCGTTACCCAAAAAATGTCCAACATGATCTTACTCTTATTTTTTACCCTCATTTTGATGGGCTTTTAACTAGTCTATATATATATATATATATATATATATATATATATATATATATATATATATAGACACACACACACACACACACACACACACACACACACACACACACGGCCATCTTAACAACATTATGGGCCCCTACATATATATATATATATAGTGGTAAGAGCCCGCTACTGCAGAAGCACACGCGAACAACTTCTTCCTTTTTATGTAGTTTTATTGTCAGGATGGTAACTGTTTTGACACCGTACAAATTTCACAGCAGATATGGAGACCCTAAACGCTAGCTAGACATAGACAATCTCTCTCAAGACCAGCCAGCTTTCCCAGCGTTGGTCTCCGTGCACAAATGACACAAACAAGCTTTTATTCATGATACTCCTCCCCCAGCCCTAGCTTGAAGGGCAGGTGACACACCCACCTTCTCTTTAAGAGAAAACGCCCATCACTGGCTCTGTTTGCACTAACAGACACACCCTGTCTGTTTGCTGAGAGGAAATCATGTAAGTTAACAAAACTTTAAACTACACATAAGTTTTTACCTGGTTTAATCTCAACCTAGGTGCATAACTGCGCCAATGTTTTATTCTGCTTGTATGTTTTCTCTGCATCTTGTCAGATAAATGCCTCCCTTTGTTACATATCCCTCCCCCTAGCGTCTCCAAGTAGGGGGACGCGGACTTCGCGAGGAGCGCATATTTTCGTGACAATGCATTTGCATTCTTGTGCAGAATCCCAGGTCTATGTTCTACTGAGAACTTGAAAGGTTGCAGTGCCAAGAACCAGCGGGTTACCTTGGCATTTACCTCCCGGTTGTTCTGCATCCATCTCAATGGTGCATGGTCTGTTATTAAGGTGAGCTCTCTGCCTAGGAGATAATAGCGCAGAGCTTCTGTAGCCCATTTTATGGCGAGACATTCTTTCTCCACAGTGGCATATTTTTGTTCCCTTGGAAGCAACTTACGACTTAGGTACAGGACAGGATTTTCTACTCCATTCTTCCCCTGTGACAAGACTGCACCTAAGCCAACATTAGAAGCATCAGTTTGGAGGAAGAGCCTCCGGGTAAAATCCGGTGCTTGTAGAACTGGGGAGGAACAAAGAGCTAACCGAAGATCAGACCAGGCGGTTTCTGCAGAATCAGACCAGGTTAATCTACCTGGACAACTTTTTTTAACATGTCCGTAAGTGGAGCAGCTCTAGTGGCGAAGTGGCTTACAAACCGCCTGTAGTTACCTACTAAGCCTAAAAAGGTTCTTAACTGCGACTTTATTTCTGGTCTTGCCCAATTTTTGACTGCCTCCACTTTGTCTAGCTGGGGTTTTACACGCCCTCGACCAACAACGTACCCCAAATATTTGGCTTCCCTCATGGCTATGGCACATTTCTCTGGGTTAGTTGTTAACCCTGCTGACCTTAATGAAGCTAAGACCGCCTCAACTTTGGCTAAATGTGATCCCCAGTCTGGGGTATAAATCACTATATCGTCCAGGTAAGCGGCTGCATAAGCTGTGTGAGGTCGTAGCAATTTATTCATGGCCCTTTGGAAGGTGGCAGGTGCCCCATGCAAGCCAAAGGGTAGGACTTTATATTGATAGAGACCATCAGGGGTGGAAAATGCAGTCTTTGGCTTGGCCGTGGAAGTCAGGGGAACTTGCCAATAACCCTTTGTTAGATCAAGGGTTGTCAAATAATTGCTACCAGCAAGATTTTCCACTAGTTCATCCACACGTCGCATCGGATAGGCATCAAACTGCAACATACTATTTAGGTGCCTAAAGTCATTGCAGAACCTAATTGTCCCACTGGGTTTCGGGACAAGCACAATGGGACTATTCCACTCACTAGTGGACTCTTCAATCACATCTAACTGGAGCATCTTCTCGATCTCCTTTCTCACGTCCACCCATCTGGCTTCTGGAATACGATACGGCTTCTGCTTTACAATGACTCCTGGCGCAGTGACAATGTCGTGTTCGATTAAGGTAGTGCACCCAGGAATGAAAGAGAAGACATCCCTGTTCCGGCGAATCATTTCTTCAGTCTGTTGTCTCTGCTGAATGGACAAAGCTGGATCTATGGACACTTCAGACTTTTCAATGGCAGTACTCACTACCTGAGGAGAGGTTTCCTCATCATGCCAAGGTTTAAGGAGGTTAACATGATATATTTGCTCCTCCCTTCTCCTACCTAACTGGCGCACTCTGTAATTGACAGGACCGACAGCCTCTAGAACTTCATATGAACCCTGCCAATGGGCGAAAAGTTTGCTTGTCCCCAGGCTTGAAAGATCGAACAACAGCACTTTTATCATAACTTTTCCTCTGTCGTTCCTGAGCCTCTTTTACATGTTGCTGCACAATGGGCCCTATCTTTCCTAGCCTCTCATACATTTAGGACACAAATTGTACCAGATTTGGCTCCCTGGGACCTTGCTGCTCCCACCCTTCTTTTAACATTTCAAGATACCCCTGGGCTGTCTCCCAAACAATAACTCAAAGGGACTAAACCCTGTTGAAGCTTGAGGTACCTCACGGATGGCAAACATCAAATAGGGAATAAGAGTGTCCCAATCTTTTCTCTCTTGAGCCACTGCTTTCCTGAGCATGTGCTTTAATGTGCGGTTAAAGCGTTCCACCAAGCCATCTGTTTGTGGATGGTATACAGAGGTGTGAAGCGCCGTAACCCCTAGCAACTGGCACATGTCCTTCATCAGTTTAGACATGAATGGAGTACCCTGATCTGTGAGAATTTCTTTGGGTATTCCCAAGTGTGTAAACATCAATACAAGTTCTCTAGCTATGGTGCTGGACTTTATGTTTCGTGGGGGAATAGCCTCTGGATGCCTGGTTGCATAGTCAAGCACCACTAGTATATATTGGTGCCCACGTGCGGCATTTTCCTGTGGCCCCACAAGGTCCATAGCTATCCGTTCAAAGGGAACTTGTACTATTGGTATTGGAATGAGAGGTGCCCTGTACATGGGTTTGGGACAGGTTCTCTGACAAATGGGACAGGACCGGCAATACTTTTTCACTGCCATGTGTACACTGGGCCAGTAAAACCTAAGCAGAACTCGTTCCCGTGTTTTATCCTCCCCTAGGTGTCCCCCACAGACATGTGTGTGTGTGCTGCTTTTAACACTAGGGGTACATGGACCTGAGGAACCATTAATTGTTCTACTTTTTCCCCCTGTACATTAGCAACTCTATACAGGAAATTATTTTTAACAATAAAATATGGTATACCTTCTGCAGGCTGGGCGGCTTTCGCTACCACATTTACCTCAGTCACACTTTTAAAGGCATGTTCCAAAGTGGCATCATTAAGTTGGTCTCGAGCAAAGTCCTGCAGAGGAAACAAAATTGGTATTGCGGACCAGTCCATATCCTCACTGACAGGCGGGGTGGGCTCATCTGCAACATCCTCGACCAATGCTAGTTTGGACTGTCCATGTTTCGCCGCAGGTGGATGCTTTTGTAGAACTCCTGCTGTGACTCCCAGGATGGCATTCCGGTTTGGCGGTTCCCAAAGATCGATGTCCAGATGTTGTGGATTCTTAGGCGGTTCCTTTAAGACCGGGCTTCCGACCGTTACATCTGTTGCCGGCATGAACGGCCGTATCCGCTCACCGAGGACATCATTAAACAGTGGGAAGTCTCGCCCCAAAATGAGTGGATATGGGAGTTTAGGTGCTATGGCAGCTACCACCATAACAGTTTTGTCTTTGAGTGTGACTGGTAGTATTGTTCTTTCATACTCCTCTGACGTGCCATGTATGCAAAGAACCTTCACCTTGGGCAACCAAGAAGTTATGGTTTCGGGTAAGGCAGAGCTGGAAACCAATGAGAGTTCACTCCCTGAGTCAACCAAGGCCAGAACAAGGTTTTGGTTGATTAGCACAGTCACCCGGAACAAACAAGGACTTCCTGATGTGGGACTCATGGTTAAACAGCTTGGAAATGCAGGCCCAATATGTGCCACAGAACATTCCATGGGTTCCTGTAGTTTAGGACACTCTGCCTTAAAGTGGCCTGGCTCACCACATTCAAAACACTTCAGATTAGACAGCTTTGCACCTGGCCCTCTGTCCGTAGCAGTTCTGCCATTAGGCCCTGTAGCAAGGATTGTCAAACCTGGCTTTTGGCGTGGCAGCGGCTTTGGCACAAATGCAGGTTCTTTAGTCATTTGCTGTAACGCACAAAACCTTTCTACCACGGTGGCAAGCTCTTCATAAGTTTGTGGGTCTGATTGCAGCACCCACCTTTGCAAGTCGCGGTTCAGCCCCCGGATGCAGTGATCTATCGCCAGAACTTCAATAATCCGAGAAGGCGATTTCTCCTCAGGCTGCAGCCATTTCTTTAAAATTTTAGCAAGCTCAGCCACTTGCGCTCTAACCGGTTTTTCTTTATCATAGCGCCATTGGTGAAAGTGCTGGGCTCGGCCTGGCCCGGAAACTCCAATGCAAGCCAATATCTCAGACTTTAGGCACAAATAACCAGAGGCCCGGTCCTCATCTAGATCCATATAAGCTCGCTGAGCTTCACCAGTCAGATATGGCGCCAGCCTCTCAGCCCAATCTTTAGGAGGCCATTTTGCCCTTTTTGCAAGTCTTTCAAAGGACACCAGATATGCTTCTATGTCATCACCTGGCGACATTTTCTGGAGAACCGGACGAGGTGGTTCATTTCTGTCATGCCTCACCTGGCTTAACTCTTCCCTTAAGAGCCTTGTGTTTTCCACCTGTGCCTCGGCAACTTGTAGCATCTGAGCTTGCTGCTGTTGCTGCACAGTGGCCACATTCACGAGGGCTCTCAGTACTTTCTCCATGTTGACGTCTGCGCGGGTTGGGTAGCGGAAACTTGCTTCCCGAAGTATCCCACTTCTGACACCACTTGTGGCAAGAGCCCGCTACTGCAGAAGCACACGCGAACAACTTCTTCACACACATCTATGCAGGCAGTCTGTGTCCTGACCAAATACAGTAATGGCCAAAAGTTTTGAGAATGACACAAATATTATTTTTCACAAACTCTACTGCCTCAGTTTTTATGATGGCAATTTGCATATACTCCAGAATGTCATGAAGAGTGATCAGATGAATTGCATTTAATTTCAAAGTCCCTCTTTGCCATGACAATGAACTTTATCCAAAAAACAATATTTCCACTGCATTTCAGTCCTGCCACAAAAGGACCAGCAGACAGCAGGTCAGTGATTCTCTCATTAACACAGGTGAGAGTGTTGATGAGGACAAGGCTGACACTCTGCCATGCTGATTAAGTTAGAATAACAGACTGGAAGCTTTAAAAGGAGGGTGGTGCTTGAAATCATTGATTTTCCTCTGTTTACAATGGTTATCTGCAAGGAAACACGTGCAGTCATCATTGCTTTGCACAAAAAGGGCTTGACAGGCAAGGATATTGCTGCTAGTAAGATTGCACCGAAATCAGCCATTTATCAGATCATCAAGAACTTCAAGGAGAGAGGTTCAATAATTGTGAAGAAAGATCGGGGCTCAAAACATCAAAATTTTGGGTCCATGGCCAGGAATCTCCCCAGACCTTAATCCCTTTGAGAACTTGTGGTCAATCCCCAAGAGGCGGGTGGACAAACAAAACCCAAAAAAAATCTAACAAACTCCAAGCATTGATTAGGCAAAAATGGGTAGACATCAGTCAGTATGTGACCCAGAAGTTGATTGACAGGATTCCAGGGTGAATTGCAGAGGTCTTCAAAACGAAGGGCCAACACTACAAATATTGACTTGTAATGTAATGTAATTGTCAATAAAAGTCTTTGACACTTATGAAATGCTTGTAATTTTACTTCAGTATACTATGTCAACATCTGACAAAAAGGTCTAAAAACACTGAAATACTTGTGTCATTCTCAAAACTTTTGGCCATGACCGTACACAGGTCATGTGAGGAATAAAAAATGCTGTGTGTCAAAAAGAGGCAGCCCCAAGGGGACTCTGTTTAGAACATAAAGTATTATGGAAGATGTAGTTCCAGTTGAAGCTGACGTGTCAGAATTGATCAGAGGTACACTGAGGAATAAACAGATCCTACTGGGACTTTTCCCACCACAATTGGAGATGCATAGCTTAATACTCCAGGCACTGTACGTTAAATGGATGAGTGTGACAGGATGTACCACCTATACCACCCTGTCTGTTGTGTTGCTTGGAACCGGTTGGGCTTGCGTTGCCGCCGTCCCCTGTCTTTATCCCAAATGCGCCCTCTAACCATAGTAGGAGGTGCTTAAGCTGCTGCCACCACTGAACACCTTAGCGGCATCCAGAAACACATTCCTCTGGGTAACTCTCATTGCTAGTGTACCCCCTTGCTGGTACACCTGGGCTGGTACACCTGATCTCTTGCCTTCAGATCAGGGTTGCTGTGGATGGTACCCCTGGCCTATCACACTGGCCAGAGTTGCAGGTAGCGGGCAAAGCATTGGTACTGGAAAGCTGGGTCCAATCCTCACAACAGACGGAAAACGGATTAGACTTGGGTCTAATCTGCAGGTCACAGAAATTACAGCAGGGAAGAAGTTGTCAAAGCAGGATCTTGAAGCAAATTATGTTTATTAGCTCAAGTGTCCTAATAAGGACAGTTAAACACCAGTCTGAGGTACTAGTGGTCTTTTAAGAGTTACAGATAGAATGATACATTACATGGTCAAACAGTGCTTTTTTATACAGTTTTGGACACAGCCTGGCAGGGGGTAACACCGTCCCCTGATCCTAGATGGTTCCGAAACATCTGAATTATTTTTTGTATCAGGACGCAATATGTTCCCCAAACATGGATTTAAATGCAATACAAAGCTAACAAAATTTACACTAATCTGTTATATCTTAAAACTTGCTGGTTGCATTATTCGGACAGGATCTGAGATGCCGGATGAAAAGCCACACAGGACATAAAGGCAGCAGCCCCCTACTGTGTATACAGGCTAAACAGACATGGTGGCCACTGAGATGAAAAGGTCTAGTTACAATGAGTTTACCTGCCTTCAGACTGTCACAGAAGACAAAAACAAATTTCCTCTCCTGGCCATGTCTCAGCAATAAGTTCATTTCCTTGACACACAAGGCTATTGCATTAGAAATCAATACAAGAATATGAAAATAAATACATTTATACTACCAGCACTAGAAATGCTCAGACTCGGTTCCCCAAGAACTGAACACACCTGAACTTAGCAGATCCGAGTCGGCTCAGTACTTTTGCGCTCCCTCGGAATTGAAAACGAGGCAAAA
This sequence comes from Mixophyes fleayi, assembly GCF_038048845.1. Classification (NCBI taxonomy): domain Eukaryota; kingdom Metazoa; phylum Chordata; class Amphibia; order Anura; family Limnodynastidae; genus Mixophyes; species Mixophyes fleayi. Next base: position 132,833,508 of record NC_134407.1, read on the forward strand.
CGTCATTGTTACGCCGTTGGATCTCGGATCTTGCGCGCTTTGGATTCTATAAGTACCACCCTCCACGGCGATCCAGCACCATTTCACAGAGGGACACAGAAGGGATAGCACAGTTCTTGGCAGTCTCTAGTGCAGTTGGGCAGCACCATAGGTAGAAAAGAGAGAAGAGGGGTAGCAGTGTTCTTCAAAGTCTCCAGTGACATTCAGGAGAGCTCCATTACTCCATTGCTAATTGTCATTGCTGAAATAGAAATAATAGGTCTGGCAGGCTTGGTCTTCTAAATGTGCAGTCACATTGTACTGTGTTATATAGGTAACATACAAAGAGGAGACCTCCATTGCTCCATTGCTAATTGTCATTGCTGAAATACAAATAATAGGTCTGGCAGGCTTGGTCTTCTAAATCTGCAGTCTTTCTTTGAAAGTGTATGGTGTATGAAAATAATATTGTGATCTGTGAGGTGGTCAAAATTGACTGCAAATGACTTGAAATTAGTGTTATTGAGATTAATAATTATGTAGGCGGGAAAAAAAGCAAAAATATGTGAACCGCAAGGGCGGTTTTGCCAAAACCAAAACACAAAGTTATTTCAGATCCAAAACCAAAACCAGAACACGGGGGTCAGTGAACATCTCTAACCAGCACCCAGCGCAGGGACTTAGCCCTTTCTAGTGCTGTGCCATACATTAAATATTTACATTTAAATGAATAAATATACTGTTTAATACATCTTTAATCATTTAGTGCTAATCCATTTGATGCTCCCCTGGCCACAATGAGGTACAAGGTTTATTTGATTAACAGTCATTTCCTGTTATTTACCACTGAATGCAGGTATAAAGGATAACATGTTCTAGCTAGGGGTGTGCACTGGGCACTTTTAGTGTTTTGGGTTTTGGGTTCTGATTAGCTTGAGGTTTTGGGTTCTGATTTGTTTTGCCAAAACACCTGACGAAAGGTTTTGGTTCTGAGTTAGGGTTTTGGGTTCTGATTTATTTTTAAAAAAGCATAAAAAGCGCTAAAGTACATTATTTTGGTTTTTTTACACTCCTATGCTATTATTAACCTCAATAACATTCAATAACAATCATTTACACTAATTTCCAGTCTATTCTGAACACCTCACACCTCACAACATTCTTTTTAGTCCAAAATGTTGCACCGCGGTAGCTTTCTGGACTGAGTAGTGGAGTGGCCCCTGTACCCAATTTGGTACCGGGGCCACAATACCTCCTCCAACTGGTCTCAATTCCACTGCACATATGGCTGCTCCTCCATCCTCTGCAACATATAGAGGGTGGAGTTCTAGCGTGTCAATACCTCTTGTTTTCGATCATGACAGTGCATTTTAATTATTTTTGGATTTGCCCCCACCACTGAATGTAGTTTAATATCTGATACGCATCTATCTGGACTGCGTAGTGGAGTGGCCCCGGTACCCAATTTGGTACCGGGGCCACAATATATCACCCTCAACAGGTCTGAATTCCACTGCAAAGATGGCGGACACCGGATGGACGTCTAAAACCAACATAGATGTTAAGACTGCATTCCTCTTTTTTGGGACTGCACAAACAATTAACGTAGTAATATAAATGGAAGTTACTATTTTTTTGAACTACAGAAAGAAAGAACGTAGTAATAAAAATGGCAGTTACTCTTTTTTGGAACTACAGAAAGAAAGAATGTAGTAATAAAAATGGCAGTTCCTCTTTTTTGTAACTACAAAAACAAAGAACGTAGTAATATAAATGGAAGTTACTATTTTTTGGAACTACTGAAAGAAAGAAAGTATTAATAGAATCGGCAGTTACTCCTTTTTGGAACTACAAAAACAAATAACGTAGTAATAGAAATGGCAGTTCCTCTTTTTTGGAACTTAACAAGAATTATATAATTTTGTTTATTCAGAAATGATGAGTCTCTCTATTAGAGTGTAATGCCCCTTAAAACTCCTTTAAATAAAATAGTACGTATTCTAGGAGACCCTGTTTATATATTTAACTTGGTTCTGCATAAATATGCATGATGATCACTGGACAGAGATCTGTAATAGAGCAGCGATTAAAGTGGCCTGATTAAAGGTCATGTAAGATCTTAAAGCACTCACAATTATATAGAGACTGTATTCTCATTAAATACGCTGCCTAACGTGTCTAAAAGTTGGCACTTATATAGCGCTTGCTTCACTGGGTGATGTGAGCAAGCGGAGTGTGTTAATATGGAGAGACCCTATCTAAACATTAATATGATAGAACAAATTGCAACGCTGTGTGTAGGTAAGGTAGGGATCTCAAATACCATGACACTCTGTTTAGCCTAATCCCTGACAATGTAATATCAAGGAAAGCCTATTTGCTTATCAAGGGCAATGCCTAGCTTCTGCTAAATCAGACAGAGTATGCAGCGCACGTCTAACACCAACATAGCTGTGCCGGTGACATGGCCTGCAGGAATATCTCTGATGGAGATAGAACTAGGCCCCAAAGAGCACATAATGCCAAAAAAAGAGTTGCAAGATGGAATTGTCCTTGGGCCCTCCCACCCACCCTGATGTTGCTGAAATAGGACATGCACACTTTAACAAACCAATCATTTCTGCGACAGGGCCTACCAAACTACTGTGGCTGAAATGATTGGTTTGTTTGGGCCCCCACACAAAAAAAGCTATTCATCTCTCCCTGTACAAACTAAACTGGCTCTACTGAGGCAAGATGTCGTCCTCATCCTCATCCTCTGATTCCTGGCCCCCTTCAGTGTGTACTTCCTCATCCTCACACATTATCAATTCTTCCCCGCTGGACTCCACAACCACAGGTCCCTCTGTATTATCTGGAGGGCAGTGCTGTACTTGATTGAGGAATTGATAATTCATTTTTATGAACATCATTTTTTCAACGTTCTGAGGAAGCAACCTCCTTCGCCGCTCACTGACCAAGTTCCCCGTTGCACTAAAAACTCTTTCCGATTACACACTGGAGGGGGGACAACTCAGGTAAAATAGAGCCAGTTTGTACAGGGGCTTCCAAACTGCCTTTTTTTTCCTGCCAGTAACAATATGGACTGTCTGACATGTCTATTTGGATGGTGTCAGAAAAATAATCCTCCACCATTTTTTCTATTGTGACAGCATCCAATGCAGCGACAGTAGACATGTCTGCAATGGTTGGCAGGTCCTTCAGTCCGGACCAGATGTTGTCTGCATCCCCGCTAGTGGGTCTTTTAGGAAACTGAGCTTTTTGTGGAAGAAAATGAAGGTGGAGCTGTTGGCATGTCACGGTCCTCTTCAGAGGACAATTTCCTGACCAGCAGGTCTTTGCACCGCTGTAGACTTGTGTCCGCCGGAAACAGAGACACAACATACGCTTTAAAACGAGGATTGAGCACACTGGCCAGAATGTATTCCTCTGACTTTAAAAGAGTAACCACCCTCGGATCCTGGCAAAGCGTACGAAGGGCTTCATCCACAAGAGCTACATGCTTGGTGGAATCGCAATGGTTTACCAGCTCCTCCCTCACTTTCTCTTGTAATATAGATTGCAGTACCTATTCTCTGGAACTGCTTAAAGAATGAACGTAGTAAATGTACGGTAATATAGATTGCAGTACCTAATCTCTGGAACTGCTTAAAGAATGAACGTAGTAAATGTAATATAGATTGCAGTACCTATTCTCTTGCACTGCTTAAAAATTGAATGTATTAAATGTAATATAGATTGCAGTACCTATTCTCTGGAACTGCTTAAAGAATGAACGTAGTAAATGTAATATAGATTGCAGTAACTATTCTCTTGCACTGCTTAAAAATTGAACGTATTAAATGTAATATAGATTGCAGTACCTATTCTCTGGAACTGCTTAAAGAATGAACGTAGTAAATGTAATATAGATTGCAGTTCCTATTTTTTGGACTGCTGAAACAGTGAACGTAGTAATATAGATTGCAGTTCCTATTTTTTGGACTGCTTAAACAGTGAACGTAGAAATATAGATTGCAGTTCCTATTTTTTGGACTGCTTAAACAGTGAACGTAGAAATATAGATTGCAGTTCTTATTTTTTGGACTGCTGAAACAGTGAACGTAGTAATATAGATTGCAGTTCCTATTTTTTGGACTGCGGAAACAGTGAACGTAGTAATATAGATTGCAGTTCCTATTTTTTGGACTGCTTAAACAGTGAACGTAGAAATATAGATTGCAGTTCTTATTTTTTGGACTGCTGAAACAGTGAACGTAGTAATATAGATTGCAGTTCCTATTTTTTGGACTGCAGAAACAGTGAATGTAGGTATTGCAGTACTAATATTTCAGGACTGCAATAATATATTGCTCTAGAATTTTTTTATACTTTTTAAATTATTTGTTAATATTTTTTTTTACTTTTTTTTGTATCATTTTTTTTTTTTTTGGAGTTTTTAATAATTAGACAATTACTATGGACTTAGCACAAAAATGCACAGGACTAAAGCACCACTGGACTCAGCAGGACAGACACTGGCCAAAGCACCACTGGACTCAGCAAGGACAGAGCACTGGACACAAGCATAAAGCACCACTGGACTCAGCAAGGACAGAGCACTGGACACAAGCATAAAGCACAACTGGACTGATCACGCAGGAGTACCACTACCCTACAACCTCCCTCTACCCTGATCACAGCCCAAATAAAAATGGCGGCCGCTAGCGGGGAATTTATGCAATCCGAGTCTCGCGAGATCCGACGCGAGACTTGGACGTCAGAGCCTCAGTTTCATTTTTTTGGCGCCGGAAATACCCGAACAGTGCTCGGATCCCGTCGGATCCGCACTGTTCGGGTGGGCTCGGATTAGCGGAATCCGAGCCCGCTCATCCTTAGTTCTAGCACCATGTTATCAGAACCCCTGGTAATACCTCTGCTCAGAATCTGACTTAGAAGTATAACCACAGGGGGCTGATGCTGTAGGGGTATGATCAGCTACTGTTTGTATGGTGTCATTTCTATAGGCCCCAGAGTTCACTCACAACCTCAAACCTTATAACTGGGACTGGTACATTCCATTTCCTAATTAATCACCCCCTCCCCAAGGTATTTCAATACACACTTTGTTAGGGAAGGGAGCAGCAGAGCTACCAAACTCCCCAAATTTTCATTGTCAAATTAAATTAAATTAATTAAACAGCACATGGCTATAATCATTAGACGTTTTGTATGATACATTTTTTTAAATAAGTTACATCTTTGTAGCACTACCGCCTGCTTACCATCAGGTATTTTTATAATGCCACCCTTAATATAAACAAACATTTTGGCCCATATTTTAAGCTGGTGTTATAAAGGCCTGTAAATATACATTTTACCTGTGTTTCTGGAATTCATTGAAATGAGTCTCTACATCTAAATAAACTGTTTTTTTTACATAGTCTCCTCACACTACCTTGAAACATGTTTCAGGTGGACAATTTAATGCAATTTCCTCTTTCAGTGATGTAACAACGGAGGTAGCAATTTTAACAATGGAGGAAGTCATCCACATAATGCATTTAGGGGGAGACAGTTGGGTAATTGGCAGAGATTCATTACATTTACTCATTCACTTTATAATTTCCCTTCCTAAAGTCGGATGCCATGTTTAACGACACCCTGTACCCACAGATGGTTTGTGTGTCACTTGTTTCATGCCGTGACATTTGCTCATCGCTGTAACACTTTATACATGAGCTCTTACTAGAAACATGTATGTAGTTCTTGCTATGCATTCTGCCATGATCTGATGTTGGTGAAAAACCCATATACTCCCAAGCAGACAGTAACAAGATTTATGCTGGTGGAAAATCCTCTCTAGAGGGCTGACTTGGTGACTTTTCTGCTGTACAGTTCGGAAAGATTACATTGCAGGTTGATAAGTGATCTGTCCCTGGTAAAACGTGCAGGCAGCAGGTGGAAAAGATGCTGGGTGTGAGCTGGACATGAAACGGGTTAGAGGAAAACCATTTGTTTGTCATGCGAATGGCGAAAGGGAAATCGGGAAACTCATTGACAAAGGGAGGACGTGAGCCAGGAAACAAGCCAGGAGATATTTTAGGGTTGGAGATGATAGGGCTGCTCCACAATGATGTGTGCTGTGTGGGCACAGGATGTACAAGCTGCTGGAGGTCAACTGATTATCCATGTTGTTTACTGCAGCCTGGATGTATTTTATTTTCACTGTCACAGGGAGAGGAACTAGGCTGTTTGAGTTCAGCAGTATGGGACTGTTATTACAGAAAAATTGTTGGGTCCTGTTACTTTGTCTGCTCATATTGCTTATTTGATAAAATGAACAGTCATAGAGGTATATTTACTAAACTGCGGGTTTGAAAAAGTAGAGATGTTGCCTATAGCAACCAATCAGATTCTAGCTGTCATTTTGCAGAATGTACTAAATAAATGATAACTAGAATCTGATTGGTTGCTATAGGCAACATCTCCACTCTTTCAACCCTGCAGTTTAGTAAATCTAGCCCATATTCTCTTTGAGCTGAAATCTTTATATATGTATGTCAGGATTTGTCTTTCTTATTTCTCTCCTTCATCAAAGCATAACAACTAGGTTTCACGCAATGCTGGAATAGTTTTCTTGGAGAAACCCCCCCCCCCCAAAAAAAAAAATGTCATACAAAAGACAACTTTAGGCTCATGCAGAAGGGTGTTATTTAGACACGACAAGGCCACAGATTAAAGAAAAGACACACATTTTTGTGCATTTTTGTTAGAGATGGGCGGGTCCGGTTCTCCGAGAACCGAACCCACCCGAACTTTGGGTATCCGAGTACCGAGCTGAGCAGCTCGGTACTCTCCCGCCAATTCCGAATCCAAATCGAGGCCGAACGTCATTGTGACGTCGTCGGATCTCGGGACTCGGTTCTCGCGATACTTCAACTTTATAAATACACGCCTCCACAGCAATCCATCGCCATTTGACAGAGGGAGAGAGCAGGGTGTAGTCATAGGCTAATTAGAGCAGGGACAGAGAAAGAATACAATATTGTTCTTGCAATTGCTCTAACCAAAATCGCTAGTGCAGAGAGGAGGATAGAGGTTTATTATTTTTTCTTCATATTTGGCACTCCCCAGCGCTTTTGGGTTGTCCCCCATAATTGTGCATTAATATTTCTGGCTGTCAAAAGTCATATCTGTCAGCAGTATCTACTCAATAAATGTTAGCACTCCTCAGTGTTTTTGGGGTGTCCTCTCTAATTGTGCATTAATATTTCTGGCTGTCAAAAGTCATATCTGTCAGCAGTATCTACTCAATAATTTTAAGCACTCCTCAGTGTTTTTGGGGTGTCCTCTCTAATTGTGCATTAATATTTCTGGCTGTCAAAAGTCATATCTGTCAGCAGTATCTACTCAATAATTTTAAGCACTCCTCAGTGTTTTTGGGGTGTCCTCTCTAATTGTGCATTAATATTTCTGGCTGTCAAAAGTCATATCTGTCAGCAGTATCTACTCAATAATTTTAAGCACTCCTCAGTGTTTTTGGGGTGTCCTCTCTAATTGTGCATTAATATTTCTGGCTGTCAAAAGTCATATCTGTCAGCAGTATCTACTCAATAATTTTAAGCACTCCTCAGTGTTTTTGGGGTGTCCTCTCTAATTGTGCATTAATATTTCTGGCTGTCAAAAGTCATATCTGTCAGCAGTATCTACTCAATAAATGTTAGCACTCCTCAGTGTTTTTGGGGTGTCCTCTCTAATTGTGCATTAATATTTCTGGCTGTCAAAAGTCATATCTGTCAGCAGTATCTACTCAATAAATTTTAGCACTCCTCTGTGTTTTTGGGGTGTCCTCCCTAATTGTGCATTAATATTTCTGGCTGTCAAAAGTCATATCTGTCAGCAGTATCTACTCAATAATTTTAAGCACTCCTCAGTGTTTTTGGGGTGTCCTCTCTAATTGTGCATTAATATTTCTGGCTGTCAAAAGTCATATCTGTCAGCAGTATCTACTCAATAAATGTTAGCACTCCTCAGTGTTTTTGGGGTGTCCTCTCTAATTGTGCATTAATATTTCTGGCTGTCAAAAGTCATATCTGTCAGCAGTATCTACTCAATAATTTTAAGCACTCCTCAGTGTTTTTGGGGTGTCCTCTCTAATTGTGCATTAATATTTCTGGCTGTCAAAAGTCATATCTGTCAGCAGTATCTACTCAATAAATTTTAGCACTCCTCAGTGTTTTTGGGGTGTCCTCCCTAATTGTGCATTAATATTTCTGGCTGTCAAAAGTCATATCTGTCAGCAGTATCTACGCAATGGATTCAAAGCAGTCCACATATGATCTAAATGAGCAACCAGGTTCTGTCACCAGTCCTGATGTTAGTGTTCCCAGTACGTCATCTGGCCAAGGCGATGTCAAACAACAGAGTGTTTTCAAATTAGTGCAAAAAACAAAAACCAAAAAAAAATTTACTGTATTGAAGCGAAAACGAAGTGTAACTGAGCAAAAGTTAAGTGACGATAAAAAAAAAATTGCAAGCATGCCATTCTACACACGCAGTGGCAAAGAGAGAATGAGGCCTTCACCTTTGGCTATTAGTGGCAGATCCCAAAAAGTTACCCAGGCTACAATTGGTGCACAACTACTGTTACGCGTCAAAGCTGAGCTGCAAGATACCAGTGAGGCATTACAGGAGAATATTTGCTCTGATTCACAAATGACAACAATCCCTGTGGAGAGTCCATCCAACAGTGGGATGTCTAATCGTGAGCATTCTGCTGATGTGTGCCTTAATAGCCCGAGTGTAGCCGGTGATACCCAAATTGAGGATGCCACTTTGGAATTAGAAGAGGATGAGGGGGAGATTTGTGTAGGCGACGAGGGCGCTAATGATGATGTTGATGATTATGATGCAGACAGATACCAAATTGCCTTTCTCAATTTCTATTTATATTCTAGATTATATAACGGCTGAATAGTTTTCTATTTTACTCCTAGTGGAGAGAGGATCTGATGCAGACAGATACCAAACTGCCTTTGTCCATTTCAATTTATATTGTACAGTCTATAATGGCTGAATTTTTTAGTATTTTATACAAGTGGAGGGGGGGCTAGAGAGACAGAAACCAAACTGGCTTTCTCCATGTCAATTAATATTGTACAGTCTATAATGGCTGAATTTTTTGCTATTTTATACAAGTGGAGGGGGGCCTTGAGAGACAGAAAGCAAACTGGCTTTTTCCATTTCTTTACATATTTAACTATAAGTGTAGGGTGTAATATACATTCAAAGACGATGGCTGCATTGCCAATATGCATAGATGGAGAGGAAGACAATCTGTTTTGTGTGTAGAATAGGCCTACCAACGAAGAATTAAACTGTTTTTTTGGATGATTTATTACCTCAACAATTAGATTACTTGTCTCTAAAACAGTTGGAGCACTAAATTGGGTTAATTTAGGCCCAAAAACATGGATTTTCCCAAAAAATAGCAAAACAAAACCAAACAAAACCAAAACCAAAACCAAAACACGCAATGGCGGTTTTGCAAAACCAAAACCAAAACCAAAACACGACGGTAATCCAGATCCAAAACCGAATCCAAAACCAAAACACGGGGGTCAGTGACCATCTCTAATTTTTGTCCACAAGTGTAGCTATATTGGTTACAGATCTGAATCTGCCTGTGTGTGGCCGGCATTATGACACTGAATATTTGCTGATCGTATAATATGTTTCTATGTTTCCATTTTGGTTAGACACATTGAACTGATGTGACAATTTTGCAGCATGGTTGAATGAATCCCAATGGGCCCTGTTAGTGTGCCCGTCGAAGAGCACACAAATATGGTGATAGCAGTGCAGGTGTCAATGTCTGGACGCCGCAGGTTAAGTGTTGAAAGCCTTAGCCTGCGGGGTCCAAACATTGCCACTTTAAATTAACATTGATGTAGGGCGCACCGACGTCAAACTGTACTGCCGGAGAGGTGTCTTCGGAATGACTGCGTCAGCATGCCGGTGCCATCGGAGATCTGTAGCTTCGGTGTTCAGGTAAGTCTGTGTATATTGTTAATACGATTACGACCGATATTGGGTAAGGCTGAGTATATTGTATTCATTTTTTTCTGCAATAGTTTTTTTTGTAGGTGTTATGCGTGTCGGATTTATCGTCATCATTAATACAATTACCACCGGAATAGTGTGACTACATAACAGCATTTATAGGACTTTTCCTGTAAGATGTATATTCATAAATGACCTCTACAGATATTTAGATAGATCCTTATGGCATTTTTTAATACACTAATGCAGTTTTATGTGGAGGTGACAGATCTATTTTAAGCCAATCATCACCATTTCTTTGTAGTGTTGTTTTTATTATAAACTTATTCTGAATCAGACCAGTCAGTGACAACAACAAGTTCTACAGCATTTTCTCTCAGGGTTTGTGTGGGTTTCCTTCTGTCCAAATGCATACTGCTAAGTTCATGTTAGTGCGGAAGAGAATTTAGACTGTAAGCTCCACTGGACTGGGGCAAGGCGTGATATGAATGATTTAGCATTCTCTGTAAAGCGACAAATAATATGTTATGGTGCAATTTAAAGTATAAGAAATCCTGCAGTTTCAGGTGAAAATGTGGATTTAAAGTATATAGGAAACCTCTCGAATCACTTTGGTAACAACTGATTTTTATGATCACAGCCCCTGAATGTAAAAGTCGATCTATTGGCAATGTCAAAGTGGTGCATCCCCATTGTTACCTAAATAGAAGAATCTCATAAAAGGTCCAAAGTTTTGCAAAACCTTGTTTTATACTTATTATTTGTCTGTGTCTGTGTGAGTGTCTGTCTATATTAGGGAATTTAGACTGTAAGCTCCAATGGGGCAGGGACTGATGTGAATGAGTTCTCTGTACAGCGCTGCGGAACTAGTGGCGCTATATAAATAAATGGTGATGATGATGATGATTATTTGCCAGCTATCTCTATTTGTTTTCTGACACTTTACTCACAGTTGTTTGTTTTCTGGCAGCAGTAAAGTAGGTTGTGTTCTTGTTCTATCTGCCACTTGTACAGTTCATCAGAAGAGGTTAATATTAGTGATCACACAGATATGTGAATGGAAAAACAAAACCCTTAAAGTATATAGTCCATTTAACATGTCCCTACAAATCTGCTTCACTATTCCCTTAAGCTGCTGAAGGTTATGGGAATCAGGCATTGTAATAATATGTATACCGTCCCATAGGTGCTTATAAATCAGGGCAGAATGATGGTGTTTGTACATTCACATCCAAGTCCTAAGTCAGTGTTTAGACACCCACAGTCCGGGAGCTGCTTGTACTGTAATCTCTGGAGTTTTTTCATATGACATGTATTTACTTAAACCACACGATGAACAAAGTGGCGTGAGATTTTGACCCAATGCTTCCATCTTGTATCTGATGGGATTCTTCGCTCTCCCGGTTAGAGAGAAAGAGCAATTTTAAAGATTTATCTGATAATCTTGATTTAAAGACACCAAATTCGTGTTTCCGTAGTGCAGATAAGCTTGTTTATATTTTATATTAAAATGGAGCTTTTTGATGGTAGGGGAGGAGGGATGAGAGGTTCAAACTCTCAGTTTAACTGTTGGTGTCCTAAATGGCAATGTGGTATTTTTAAATTTATGTAGCACATATAATGGGCATCCTTTACAAGAATACTTCTATTTGCAACATATACAGGTTGAGATCTCACAGTAAAACTAAGAGAAAAGATTTGGTTCAAATCCAACATACAGCACTTTGTAAAAGTTGTTTTATTTCTGTGTAGTAACCATGTAAACATTACATTGTGAGGTGAACTGGACAAAGACCAGCATACCTGTGCTACATTGTACAGTATAATGACCTTTTCTTCTTATCGGTTACCATGACTGTACCATTACTAAAATGGCTGTTTCCACAAAACATTCATAGAAAATGCAAACTGGTGCTTTATTTATTTATTTATTTTTTGCACAAAATAACAGGTGTCTCACTTACTGCTCTGGATAAAGAAACTCTATTTGAAAACAAGGGTCTACATCTATTTTCAATAAACATGGAACTGTGTTTATACATTGATTTTAGCCTTGCTTTTTTAAGGCTTTCAGTCTTTAATGTTATTTATGTAAATGTCCGGTTCACATAGATCATCATCATCATCATTTATTTATATAGCGCCACTAATTCCGCAGCGCTGTACAGAGAACTCATTCACATCAGTCCCTGCCCCATTGGAGCTTACAGTCTATAGATAATAATATTAAAGTTGGAAAACCTTAAAAACACTATGCTAAAATCAATGATTCTGCCTGATTATCCAGTAGGATCAGGGGCGCACGCAGAATTTTTAAGGAGGGGGGTTCCCCCCCCCCCTCCCCACAAAAAAAAAATTATAGAGAGAGCTGCCATTTCGGCAGCACTATGCTATGCAGCAGCCGCGGCGCTGTCAAAGAAGCGTCCGCGGCGGTGCTGTATTGTATACATCAGAATACAGCACCGCCGTGGATGCTTCTTTAACAGCGCCGCGGCTGCTGTATAGTACAGTGCCGTATGCAGGGGCACTTCGTTAGTGGAGGGGAGGCCCAGAACCCCCCCGCGTGCGCCCCTGAGGATGACTAGGCTGCAGCATAGAGTACAAGGTTTTGTTTTGGGGGGTGGAATATTTTTTGGGGTGCAAAATTATGACAGGGACAGATATGCTGAAATTAATTTTAAAATATAAGAGAATACTTGTTCTCCAAACTAAAAAGAAAACATAAAAGAAAAATCTTGATGTATTCCCACGTTAAAGTTTGAAGACAACAAGTCATCTTTGGGTGGGCGCTTGAAGATAAGTAGGAGAAATAAGGATGGCGACAGAAGCAGGTGCAGCAGACTCCCCTCCACCCTCAGTATCGCTCCTTCACATCTCTTTTCTTTTATGATTTTAATGAAAACAAAATTGGTGACAAAGATTGCTGTGATCCGTTTAAAAAGCAAAGTGGAGCCGAGTTTCTAAACCATACAAACGTAAACATTGGTGGAGGAGGGTGACGGAAGACAGATTTTAAATTAAGGACAAGTTTGCTTTAACCTGAAGTGGAAGGTGCTACAAACGAATTAGCCTAGGGTGGCCTGAACCCTTTATTAGTCCCTTTGAATGATGGCAGCTACTAGTGTAAAAATATATATATAAGTCTAAAAGTACAGGAAATAGACAGGAACAGTACTGTAAATTATTCCAGAGTACCCATAAGAATGATAGATTTTGAGCAAGTGATGTGGTCAGAATAAAATCTGATTTTGGCTAGTCATGCAATGATAAAGGTCTCCTACGCCTACAATGTAATTGGCCTCATATATACATATATATAACTTTCACAAATGTCCCATAGATTGTAAGCTTGTGTGAAGGGCCCTCTTACCTCTATGATTGTATGTGTTACACAGTATTGTTTTATTACTGTTTGTTCCCAATTGTAAAGTGCTACGGAATTTGCTGGCGCTATATAAAGAAATGTTGATGATGATGTGTAACATTTCCATCCCTTGACTGAAATTGAAATATTTTAAACTCTATTTACATTTGCTGTACAAATGTGTGCAAACTATTATTCTCTGTTATTAGGTATTAAGGTGGCTAAATGATGTTGGCTACATTGTCCTACAATAGAATTACAGATAGGAACGTCTGTAGAAATAAAACCTTCCTTCATGAGCACAACTTTATCTCAAACAAATTCTGTCCTGATCAGCTCCAGAAACGTTAACATATATTTTTGTTATTAGATGCTCCCTCATATAAACCAATTTGTTATTTATGGACACCTGCAGTAAGGCATAATGTATGCTTCTAGTTTAATATTATATGCTTACTGTAAAGTGCTGAATATGTAGTGTGTGTGCATACGTACAGCAATGTACCTGTTCTTTTCCACTTCCACAAGTTGAACTGAACATGTATAATAAAGGAAGGATTTGGGGAGGGGGCAATGTGAGGGGCACAATTAAGTCCCTGGAAAGCATGAGCTTTCGATAAAACTCTGTCAAACAAGAGGCTGAATAAATCACGATCTGTTACTGAGAAGCAGTACACTTTTTTCAAACAAGCACCATGCCATTTTACCCCACGGATTGATGTTCTATGAGATGCCAGTTCATGGAGTCTCGGCAGCCACTCTGGAGCCGGAGCACATCTGGATTGCAGTAAAATTACCCAGAAGCAAGAAAGCAGTTCTATGAGGGGTCAGGAGTACAGAGAAGGGCTGCTGACAAGAGGCGCCACCCTCAGCCCACATGCATTTCCTTGTGTAAACACATGTGGTCAAAAGGCATCCATGGTCACCTCTCTCTCCAGAGCAGGCTTCCATAAAACAGCCAGCAGAGGCTACAAACAATCTCACTATTATTCTTCTGAGCATAGAATGGGCTTTTCACAGACTGACAGTCCAAGCCATGCTGTGGGAATTGTGCTGTACCATTAAACCAGATGCAGTTGTAATGCACCCGTATTAACACTTACATTACTCTAGTCTTTTCTTTTTACCTTTCAAGAACTATATGGTGTTACAGGCAAATGGCTCTAAGCAGTGTCTGCACGTTTATTGTTCATTGATGAATCCTTGCACCCCACCCCCAGTCTGCTGATTGTTAATTGACGGGTCCCAGCCAGCAATAAGTATCAGCATGCCTTAGTCTGGTGTTTATTTTTATGTGCCAGGTAACCCTTTAAATGATTAAGCTTCTTTGTTATGTTGACTCTTGCCACTTCTGCTGCTTACTCGTTTTTATCTAATACAAACTTTTTTTATGCAAGCTACCAACAATCAGGAAGAGAAAAAGTATAAACTTGTTTGGGCATCATGTTTACCTGTTTCACACAATGGCAATAAGTGTTTTATTAACCTGTACAGTATTTAAAATGTTGGTGCTTTATAAAACTTTAAGTAGTTTGCAAACTACATTGACATTCACTTCCCATTTTCAACTATGTCCCGGATGCATAAAATGCACTTATACACATTATAATGTTGCATATTGCATATTCCACTATATACCAAACTGCAGAGCCTATCTGCGGAAACAATATTAGCCAGTGACACTGGACTGTGTGGAGACACTTTTCTAATGCAGAAAGTTATATATTAGTTTGATTTCTGATGTAACACCTGCTGATCAAGGGGAAGTCAGTGATTTATAGAAACCTGTCTGCATCCCCAGCAACCTAGATCTGAAAGTAACTAATTTCCTCATAACTTGCTGGCAGCCATTTATTTTATCAATCAGCTGTCCCTAAAGTTTGCTGTATATGCTCACTTTCTACAGAACAGTAGTAATATGGACATTATGTCAGATGCTGTCTATGTAAATTAGTGCCAAAGAAGTCATGCCAAAATACAACAATGTCTTCTGCCCCTTGGCTCTGTGAAATTCACCCTAAGGAAAGTACTCCTCCAGGATGTATAGGGTTACATTGCTAAGAAAAGGGGGGAGAAATATAAAAGTTGTGTGATGGAATTTCCTGTTCAAGTTCCTGCTGAGTTATAGGGTGGGATGACTCAACTCCTACAGTGTCCAGGAAATGCCCTTCACTGGTGTAATTCTGACATGTGGGAAAATATTCTGTGGTCAAGATTGCTGCCTGGGCTACACTTGTGTGATCACCGCACAGCAATATCGCACCCGACCTCTTGTATGATCTGTTACACACACACCTGCCTAGTGCAGTGTTGTCTGATTGGCAGCTCACAGATAATCTGACAGCAATGTGCCACCATATGCCATACCATCAGTTTGTATGCTTTTCAAACATATCTTAAACACACTATAATCTCTTGGGTACATCCCCGGCATCTAGCTGAAGAGAATGTCCACTATCAGAGGACTTCATTTATTGTCATGAACATGCCCTTCTGCAATGTTTAATAAATACACTGATCAGCCACAACATTAAAACCACTAACAAGTGAAGTGAATAACATTGATTATATCGTTGCAATGGCAGCTGTCAAGGGGTGGGATATATTAGGCAGCAATTGAACAATCAGTTCTTGAAGTTGAAATGTTGGAAACAGGAAAAATGGGCATACGTAAGGAGTGACTTTGACAAGGGTCAAATTGTGATGGCTAGATGACTGGGTCGGTGCATCTACAAAAAGTTTGTGGGGTGTTCCCAGTATGCACTGGTTAGTACCTACCAAAAGTGGTCCTAGGAAGGGCAACCTGTGAACTGTCGACAGGGTCATGAACACCCAAGGGTTAGTGATGAGCGTGGGGAGCGAAGTCCAACCCCACAGACAAGCTACTGTAGCACAAATTGCTGAAAAAGTTAATGATGGCTATGTTAGAAAGGTGTAGTGATGCATAGCTGCAGACCGGTCACAGTGTCCACCACTGAAAGTGCATACAATGGGCACGTGAGCACCAGAACCGGACCATGGGGCTATGGAAAAGGTGACCTGGTCTGATAAATCATGTTTTCTTTTACATCATGTGGACGGCCAGGTGCGTGTACATTGTTTAAATGTGGAAGAGATGGCACCAGGGTGCACTATGGGAAGAAGGCAAGCCAGCGGAGGTAGTGGGATGCTATAGTCAATGCTGGGAAACCTTATGTCCTGGCATTCATGTGGATGTTATTTTGACACGTACCACCTATCTAAACATTGTTGCAGACCAAGTACACCCCTTCATGGCAACTGTATTCCCTGATAGCAGTTCCCTCTTTCTGGAGGATAATGCGTCCTGCCACACTACAAACATTGTTCAGTAATGGTTTGAGGAACATGACAAAGAATTGAATTTGTTGACCTGTCCTCCAAGTTCCCCTGATCTCAATCCAATCGAGCATCTGTAGGATGTGCTGGAAAAACAAGTCAGATACCACAGGGCACCTTCAGAGGTCTTGTGGAGTCTATGCCTCAAGGGGTCAGAGCTGTTTTGGCAGCACAAGGAGGACCTATTCAATATTAGGCAGCTGGTTTTAATGTTGTGACTGGTGTATATTGTTTTTTATTTTTGTTCCCTTGTTCCCTTCTCACTAGATACAATTGTGTCCAATACAGTGAACACCACACACACTGTAATATCCTATAATGAAAGCAAACTGCTCTGATGATATAAATACAAGACCGAAAAGCTGAGAAGGAAGCCAGAAAGATGAACAATGCATTTAAAAATTGTAGCAGGTGGATATGTGCACGACAATAATTTAAATGTGAAGTTCCGTAATAAACATCAGAATGCTTATCATTTCATGGATTTTTTTAATTTGGAGATTATAAAGAGAAGCGTAATTAAATCCAAGGAATGGAAAAGTGCATTCAGATTTCATTATTTAAAAGTTATGCACAAGTATACTATTTTATTATAACCTGTTGGTGTCATTGGTGCTATTGCTGTATACGGAATGTGATATAACAAATGTTTGGTCTTTAATAATACTATTTATCCTTTCCTTATGGTTTAATGAAGTGATTACTGTGAGATTTACTGATGTTGCATCACAGTGTACATCCCGTAATTTGTGTTGAAAGTAAAGAAAATTGTTGGCATTGTCCTAGGACAGAGAGGTTCTATATTAAGTCTACTCTAAACTGTCTATCTGTAGTGGTAAATATATGAATGTGTTATATTGTGACTTGAAAACTTGCATCAAAATATTTAGCTAAATAATTCTAGTTTAACAACTATTGCCAAAGACACCTGATATAGCCAAAGCAGTAACCTATCTAGTTAATAAGATGGGTCAGCTGATGTTCATCATTTTTCACTTCTCTCCAATCACTGTACGGTAGGGGTTTTATCTATGCCTCCATTCCCAAGATGCAACTGCACCAAAATTCGAAAAGTCCAAGGTGCTGTCTAGAAAATTCTACTGTAGCTTGTATCTAGTTCCCTAGTCTTATTCACGCTATTGGTCAGGTGAACTCATCGGCGGACCTCTATTGGCTGGCTGCAGCTCTTGTTAGAACAGAATAAAAAAAAACACAATTTTAATTATCCA
This sequence comes from Mixophyes fleayi, assembly GCF_038048845.1. NCBI lineage: Eukaryota > Metazoa > Chordata > Amphibia > Anura > Limnodynastidae > Mixophyes > Mixophyes fleayi. The sequence goes on from NC_134407.1 coordinate 132,851,481, forward strand.
GACAGTTTGAGGGCACATATGCTGTCTCTCTTGGCCAGAGAGGGACACCATACTACCTGGTTGTTTTCTGTAGAGTTTTCAAAAGTGTTTAGAACAGGAAGATGCTGGTGTTCAAGTGAAACTTTTATTGGCCAGCTAGATTTACATTGCCAGCTTTCAAGACCACTCATGTTACTTCAAGTTGTTTTGTTCAGGAAATTAAGCATTCAAGTAAAAATGTTTCCCCACTTACTTCTTAAGTCTGGAAGTATTGAAATACACCTATTACAAAAGTATGTTGGCAGGAAGTATGAGCTGTCTGGTAATGCAGGTCGTCAAATATCATTGTGTTAAAAATCCTAAGAAATTACCTCTCTGCTAATCACTTCATCATCATCATCATCACCATTTATTTATATAGCGCCACTGATTCCGCAGCGCTGTACAGAGAACTCATTCACATCTGTCCCTGCCCCATTGGAGCTTACAGTCTAAATTCCCTAATATAGACACAAACTCACAGACAGATTCATACAGACAGACAGAGAGGGAGACAGACAGGTAGAAACTAGGGTAAATTTTGATAGCAGCCAATTAACCTACTAGTATGTTTTTGGAGTGTGGGAGGAAACCGGAGCACCCGGAGGAAACCCATGCAAACACGGGGAGAACATACAAACTCCTCACAGATAAGGCCATGGTCTGGAATTGAACTCATGACCCCAGTGCTGTAAGGCAGAAGTGCTAACCACTACTATTTTTATTGTTGTTTGCTTGAAACATTAGTTTCCATAAATGTAATGTAATCTGTGGTGGGGGTTTAGATTTTTCATATGATGAAAGTTTCATGGACACAGGTGTCATGTTCCTTGATGCGGTTTTGATGGACTGTATACAGATGTGGAGAGCTGGGAATGCAGCTAACTTATTTTCTGGAGCTTTCACTTTTTGAATGTACTTCTGTTTGTCTGTGCTCTGTTGGGTATTTGTCATTATCACTCTACTTTTGTTTCATGGAGACTCCTACAGAAGTCATACTTGGGTGAAAGGTAGTTAATAAAGTGAGGAAGTTTCTCTCCAGTTGGATGATCCCTTTAATTATCTGTTTTTGGACGCACTTATTTCCAGATGTGCTAAAATTAAATACACTTCCCTTTGAAATATTATTTCATACAATGCAGTGCTGTGGGATAAAACTCCAATTGTTGCCGTATCATTCATCATGTGATACCTTCCAGGCTTCTGTGCTAATGGCATTTACATAAGAGTAGGTGGTAACTGAATGACAACAGAGATGACAAAGCTGATTGAATGCCATTATACTTCTTATAATTGTAGAGGAATGCATCAAAACGTTATTCTTAAGAGGGGATTGGTGCATTCTATGGCTTTTAATGTAAAGATATATATATATATATATATATATATATATATATTTATATATATATATATATATTTATATATATATATATACATATATATGTGTGTGTGTGTGTGTTAGAATTATTACAAAGTAACATTTTTCTGAATGTCCTTACCTTGAATGACAGTTTGTGTCTTCAGCTTGTTTCATCCAGCGATCAAAATGTCAGGATGAGGACTTGAATGTCTCTGACATTACCTACTAGATAATACCCATCCTTTTCATGTATTGAACATTGAAGCATTTATTGTGCCCTCCACCAAATGCAGATCTGTAATAGACATGAATTATATCACTATGCACTATGGGGCATCACGGTGGCATAGTGGTTAGCACTTCTGCCTTACAACTGGGGTTATGAGTTCAATTTCCGACCATGGCCTTATCTGTGAGGAGTTTGTATGGTCTCCCTGTGTTTGCATGGGTTTCCTCCGGGTGCTCCGGTTTCCTCCCACACTCCAAAAACATACTGATAGGTTAATTGGCTGCTAACAAATTGACCCTAGTCTTGTTCTCTTTCTGTCTGTGTCTGTGTGTGTATGATAGGGAATTTAGACTGTAAGCTCCAATGGGGCAGGGACTGATGTGAGTGAGTTCTCTGTACAGCGCTGCGGAATTAGTGGCGCTATATAAATAAATGGTGATGATGATGATAATATGCACAATCTGTAGGTCAAACCAGTAGGATATCACTCTCCTCAAATTATATGTGTCAAAAATCCAAACATGCATACACCAAGATGTTAGCTTATATAAAAGACTACTAAGAACATCCATGCATATTTATGTAAATGTTTCCATACCCTGACAGTACTTGAGATGTCTGACATTGTATTTATATTTACTACTAAGTGCACTTTGAGTTATTCTTTTCCTCTCATTAATTGTAAGTAAACCTCAAGGATTTATGTTTAATGGTCTTATAAAATTCATCATCTTTAATGTACATATTGAAAAGATCATCTTCGGCATATGCAATATGTGTAGCTGTCCTATTGATTTTAATAAATATTGAACTTTCTGACATATTGTTGTTCAAACTTCAACACTTCCTGCTAATGCTGTACTACAAGCCTGGCCAACCTGTGGCTCTGAACTGGTGCAAAGGAAAAAGGTAGATGTAGATTTGCCAACAGCAACCATTCAGATATTTGCTGTGTCTCATCTGCACTATAAAAATACAGTTAAAATCTGATTTGAGTTGCGATTGACAACAACCCCTTTTTGATTTTGCCTCACTTTTCATAAATCGATCACAACTGAGTTGCTTTTCTCAGGAACACTATGTTTATGGAGATCATTTTTAAATACATGTTTACACATTTTAGAAACTCGATTACAGTTTGCCACAGCATAGATGCAGCTTAGATTTCACCTTGAAATATTATCTAGAAGTGAAATGTGCGTCCATTAGCAGGCATACATGCTGTAACCTCTGGGCTTGTTAGTATTTCCACTTATGATACCAGATTCTTTTCTGTCATTATGTCACCCGCTGGGGCCTTTCCAACTTAAACAGTTCACTTGTAGATCAGTAGAGGAGCACTGCCAGAAATCAGAGGACGAAATGCTAGACAGCAGGATGATTTCTTTTTGTCTAAAATATATAATTAATCTTTCATCGCTGGGGTTATCCGTTCCAACCAGGGTCCTTGTGAAATGACAGCATGAGTTTTTGATTAAGCTTGCGCAGAAAATCAACTCCAGCATTGAAAGCCAAAACTGTACGCTATGTGAAAAAGAAAAGGGTCAATGAAATTAGTTTTAGGTGGCCTCTGATCCTGCTCTTATAGAATGCTTAATTGTGACCAGGTGCAACCTGTTGCTGAGTCCTCTCTGGCCGCCCTGGGAGGCTGACTCACTGAGAAGTTACAGGAAGGTAACTTCCTGTTAAGATTGGACTTTCTTATGTATTTTTTCTTTAATTTTTGTTCTCGCTTGAATGATAAAAATTAAAATGGTCATTCTGTTTCGATGAGAACTGTTTATTGTCTACTAAAACAACAGGGCCTCGGAGCCATTTTTAGTGAGAAGTGAGGCCGTCACATGTGTTAGAGAATGAATCATGATGAGGGAATTACGTCTGGAGATCAGTTGTAGATAGAATTAAGCTTAACTGGTTGTTGTCTAGAGTTACACTGTTGTGTTATATTAACCTCAGCAGTCAGGTTTAAGGCCTTGTTGCTTCACCCAATAGTAATTACTGAACTCTTTTTCAAGCTTAGTCATTTGTTACATATATTATAATGAGGGTAAAATGTAAACAAAGGAGTTTATTACTAAATATAAAAACATGGTGGGAACCTTTGTATAAACAGCCATTAAATATATCCTTATTTTCTCAAATTCTGACATCAATGATGGTATCTTTCACTACGGTGGCCTTGTAGGGACATTTTGGTTCACTGTCTGTATTAAATAGTACTTACATTTTCTCTCCTTCATTCCTGTGTTTGTCCTTCAAATTTCACTGCATAAAATCCACTCTGTATGAGCTTTGCACCTGACACGCCCAGACACTCTCCTGGGCAGCAACCATTGACAGACTCGCCTCACAAAACTCAGTTATGTAACCTGCTAACCCATTTCCTGTTTTTCAACAAAAAAAAATACATCATTAAACTAAGTGTAGCAAAACATACATGAAAACAAAAGTAAATAAAATAATAAAATGTGTTTCCTACATTTTTTTTTATAAACTACAATATTGTTATGTTATAGAATAAATAATATACCCAATACTGTACTTCTTCATCATCATCATCATCACCATTTATTTATATAGCGCCACTGATTCCGCAGTGCTGTACAGAGAACTCATTCACATCAGTCCCTGCCCCATTGGAGCTTACAGTCTAAATTCCCTAACATACACAGACAGAGAGAGACTAGGGTCAATTTTGATAGCAGCCAATTAACCTAACAGTATGTTTTTGGAGTGTGGGAGGAAACCGGAGCACCCGGAGGAAACCCACGCAAACACGGGGAGATCATACAAACTCCACACAGATAAGACCATGGTCAGGTATTGAACTCATGACCCCAGTGCTGTGAGGCAGAAGAGCTAACCACATAGCCACCGTGCTGCCCATACTTCTTATATTTCACAGTGCGGGGAGAATGATCCGAGAAGCGTCACTGATAGACCAGCCTAATACATTGGTTTGGAATTCTATGCATACCTAACGACTTACTTTCTGTTACATTTACTGGATGAAGAACAGTGACTCTATCACCATAAAAAATATTTGTCAGACAATGTCTATTTTTGGCCCAAAGAGCAAAAGCTCTTAGATGTATGACCTCAGTTACATGGAACAATTGGTGTTTATCTGCCATCCAAATTCAAGGTTTCTGGGCTAGATTTACTAAGCTGCGGGTTTGAAAAAGTGGGGATGTTGCCTATAGCAACCAATCAGATTCTAGCTGTCATTTTGTATAAAGTACTTAATAAATGAAAGCTAGAATCTGATTGGTTGCTATAGGCAACATCCCCACTTTTTCAAACCCGCAGCTTAGTAAATCTAGCCCTTCTGTCTTTACGTTCCAATCAGTTTTATATAAACAAAACAAATATTTGGATGTATCCTCAGACTACTTCTTTAATAGACTGTGTATGTCTATATTATTCAGTCAATGGATTGCTATTTCCCCTCTCATATTCTACTTTATCGACCTAGCTATTCTGGGGAAATGTAATTTCAAAATGACCAGCAACTTAATTTCAGATTTAAAAGCACTCCAAGAGAATGCAGTCTGATGCAGGCTGGGTGTATTGCTGTTCTCTCACTGTATTCTGGACAGTATCTTGTTAACATGAGTCATTGAGAGGTGAGAAGCAGATTATTACTCATAAATTTGCCTTTGACTTGGCTTTCAGAAAGTGGTCATCATTAGAAAAACAAAGGGGGAAAATGACCTGTGCTTATTTCTTGAATGTAATTGATGTCATTCCATGTATATTCTTAGTAACTGGGTATTATTCCAGGTCAAGACAGAAAAGCCAGTGATTCCTAATTACAGTGCGTGCAGAGATTGTGCAGACACAGGAGTTTGTGCAGTGGAATGTCCTCTCATCCAGGAACTGGCACATGACAGAGCTTACAATGCAAGAAGTGTATATGTTGCGGTATTTAGTGTGGCAGTGTCTGAACACAGCATTTATTTCTGGACCAATTCCTTTTCCTGGGAAGATAAAGACGTGAGTGCAACTATCTTGATGACACTTTCTTGTGTTGTCAGTATGGATTTACAAATAAGGTAATCCTCATTTACGGGTGTATCGCCTACAGTGACTGGAAAGAATTGCATCATGAAAAAGGTTCAAAAACAATAGGATGGACTTGTATAATGACAGTGGCGGAAAGGTCCTTTTAAAATGTATTAACATCCACACCCCTGCTACTACCCATACCTGAATAGTGGTGCCCCTTTTTTTGGACCCTTATCCTCTGCATCTATGGGAATCTTGATAAATTCAGACTTGAAGGGCAGAACTTGTCATAGTGGAGTATAATGATAGGTCCATTCCTCACTGCATCCTGTCATCATTTCAGTCCACTGATGTAGCACATCTCCAATAGTGACTGACCCGTTACTTTCAGTGAGGTGAAGAGAGACAACATAATGCGGTTAAGAATGGGCCTGACGTTACTCTCCTGTGTGGCAAGCTCTGCTCATCTGGTCCTGCTCTGTGGAGACCATATTTCAACAGGGGTCCTGCAAGACCCTAGGATGAGGTACTGGGACTCGGGAACAAAATAGTAACCAGGTCAAATTGTGTACATATTCTTTATTACCCTTGTGTAACGCTTACCCCAACCAGGGTTCTCTCTCATCCTACAGTAGAGCCATTAACATTATAGATATGTGACAACTCTGTTTTATATATTATATATATATATATATATTAACATATTAACCCATTAGTAGCGGTGTGCCTACCTTAGGGTTCATTCACTACTGCTTGTTTCTGCTACACAACTGTGTATATAAACCCATCTTACTACACTCAGTTGTAGCAAAAACCTGTGGCCTACAGATTTCTTTGAAGTTATTTTTACCACAATGAAGTTTACCTTCCTGTGTGACCACACAGACAGCCGGCAGCCCCCCACCATCAGCCTCTGGAGAGGTCTGTTACACCAGCTATGTAGTACTGCATCACATGGTGAACTGTCTAGGTCTGTGACTGACAAGCTGGAATATTACTCATATATTTACTCGTGTAGCATAAGCACCTGCCTGTATGTGAATGTTCATATAGTCCTCTGAAGCAGTCCTGGGTATTTATTAAGGAGTTCATTCTGCAGGTCTAAAATGGAGATTTCACCAATACAGACAAATTGATATTAACACCATAGAAGAAAAACACATTTTCTAAATATATAGTATATGTGAGATATATATAAAAAAGAGCCCCTCATGTAACATCCAGAATGTACAGAGGATGTGCCAGACGTGATTATTTTAGATTTTCATTCTTTTACAAATTCCAAGACAGGAAAGTGTCAGTTCTTCCCATAGAATGACAAGAATAACATTTTCCAGCCTCACGAAATTGGGTAAAATTTCCATTTTACAGCTTGGAAAAATACAAAAACACTTCTGGGTCTTTCAGCGCAAGGACGTGTTAATAGATACACTATACGTGTGCTACAAATTGATATATTATGGGGATTTGTCCTTTAACCTGTGTTGAGATCTGTCCATGTGTCCAGGCTTACAGAGTATTTGATAAGTCAGGGAAATATTTCTTCCACACAAACCGCTGGCTGAATAGGCTGTCTCGTGGGAGCAGCTGGCGTGTTCAGAGGGGAACTGCTTGTGGCGTTGTGTGTAGTTTGACACTCTTTAATACTCCTTATAAGGCTCTTTCTGTGCCTGAAAGTGCGTTTTATTGGTCACAGGAGGAAGCCTCTTTCCATTAATCAACACTATAAATTAAAATGAAACACTAAATTGCAACTTTATAAGCAGTTTACAGGAATGACATCGGAGACAAAAATACATTTTGCATACACTTAACAATTAACCATTACTTATTTCCAAGATGTGCATTTTTATTTTACTCAGCAAGGGCTCCTGTGGTCATTGGTTTAACCATTTCCTAGCAGTCTGTAACACAGGTAGTGAGACTTTCCTGTGACCTTAGATGATCTTTACTCAGATAAGCAGGTGTGCGCAAGCCTTCAAGGACAGTTTGTTATATTTTAGGGGAAAGTATACGTAAAAAAATAATTTGTAGTATAATCAATATGTTAATGTTACCTCCTTTGTTCTATTCTCATTATTTATTTACTGCATTAACACTTCTGGTACACATTCTGCATACCAGTGTTCTTTTGTCAGTGCTGTAGTGGTTAATACACTTGATTTGTTGTATTACTTGGTATTGATATTTGTTTTGTGCTCGAAGTTTAGTGGTTTATTTATCAGTGTATCACACGCCACCTTTCTCACATCTAGGTTCTGTTTTTATCTGCAAACCATTTGAGTTAAAATGATACCAATTAGCCTAAATCATGAATTGTCTGCAGACCCTGACAACACTGTTGTGTAAGACGATATTATTTTATTAACCTTTTCAAAGCACCAATGTTTTACGCAGTTCTTTACAGAGAATGTTTAATCGATTACATCGGTCCTGCCCTGTGGCGCTTACAATCTAAATTCTCTACCACCCAAACATATGCACACTAAATATTAACCTACCAGCGTATATATTCTGCATATATATATATATATATATATATATATATATATATATATGGATGTTCAGTGACATTGTCGGTACTTACTTTTTACTCAATGTTACATCATTGCCCATGTACATTAGAAAACTATAGTGATATAGAAGGGAGTTTAGTTTGGGAGAAAAAAATATTTTTTATTTCCCACTGATTTTCCTTCAGGGCTTACTCTCAATGTAATGTATGTCACCTCAAGCTGTAACTGCTCCCATAGCTGCCTTTAGATGCAGTTGTGGTATTGACTGATTTTTGCTATGTTTCAATTGTAGATTTATCTAGTACATGATGAACACATTTTAAACATGATGTTAACACACTTTGGACACAAGGACAAAGGTAAGGTTTTTGAAATGTCTGTGTGTGCAAGCACTAATGCTATTTGCACTGAAGAGTCACATGATAATGCTGACTAAATACTTACTTAACCCAAATAAATAAAAAATCAGCAGGTGCATCCAAAACTTTGTCACCTCTGAATATCCCAGACTTGGAATGACAAATCTCTTTAGAGGAAAAAAGAAATGTTACATAAGAAGATGGGCAAGTTTGGAGTTTGAATACTGTTAGTGTGTCTGGGGCCATATATGTGTATATGGGTTATAGAGATTACATATATACATACAGTGGTCGAAGTGAGGATGTATATGGCATACTTGCCATTCCGGGAGACTCCCGAAATCCGTGTCAGTCCCCCGGACTCCCGGGAGAGTAGGCAAGTCTCCAGCATCCGGCAAATACCTGGCCAAAATAATGCGATTCGCAGTGAATCGTGTCATTTTGGCCCTCCCCTCCCCCCCCCCCGCATCAAAACACCATTTCCGATGTGGGGGCGGGGCCATAATGACGCAATTCACTGTGCCCCACCCCCTCCTGTCCTCTAGTTACGCCCCCCTGTCCGGAATCTCCCGGACTTCAGTGCCTAAATGTAGGCAAGTATGGTATATGGTGGTATATCATACCACTTCTCCTACTTCCTTCATTGTAACACTATCAAATTCCATTCACTTACATTCCCAGTAGATTTTAGATGTGGTGCTCCAAATTAAGGAACAACACATCCCAGTCATTTGCGATAATAGGTGCCGTGTCTGTACATCCAGTCAGGTGTGGATTTTTTCATCTGTAGCCCGCCCTCCGTCTGTACAGAACAAGGTATAACCGTAATATCCATAATAATAATAGTAATAATAATAATAATAATATTAATAATCTGTGAGCTCATAAAAGTAAATCCACATTTCCTTTACATCCAGCACTAGTTATTTTGGGATCAAGAGATATTCATGTCACAAGCAATACAAAGTCCACCCTAGAGATGGCAGTAACACAGAGTGTAAGGACACAAACACTCCACAGTATTTGTAGTGCTGAGTGTATGACTGCTGTACCAAATAGAATGAACCTGTGGTTTTGTACATAGGAATTAATATTGAGTAATGGAAAGCAGAAGAAATGTGAGAGTTTCACTGTTCCCTGCATACAATGTACCAGTCTTGTGCTAAATACAGAACTATGTCTAACTGCTCCAGACCATATCTGTGTGGCAGATTGCTGCTTACTGCACCTGTTAAGTATTTTAGTGATAAAAAAAGCTCATTCTTGGGTACATGCTCATTTATCTGAAAGTGTTATATGTCTACCCCCCCCCCCTCCCCTTAAGGATGTATACCCAATAGCATTTGTTTTGCGTTAAAACAAAAACCCCTGCAAGTATAAACAACATGCAGTTGTTAAATGTGGGTTTACTCCCATTCGGGAGGTCACCTAGCCTTCTCCAATACATTCACTTGGGGTGAACACAAATAAAAAGAGCAGGCAGTGTTTGCAAAACTCCAAAATGCGTGAACCATTGTGCGCTTGAATGGGATAATTGGAAACAATTTATTTCATTTTCATACCTGTTCCCATGCATTGTTTTAGCATTAAAAAGCAGCACTGAAAGCGCCATACTCTCACATACGACTCTCACTGATCATTGTCAAAAAAAGCAATTGGCCTTTAAAGCTAAAAAAAAAATAAAAAAATATATATATGTATTGTATGCTTTAATTAGTGGTATTGAAAATAAAAATAAACTTTTTACCTAATCTATTGAATTGTTTTTGTTTGTTTTGATTTAAGATGGAACAAAATGATTTGCTGTACATTGGTGTAAAAGTGCAGTGTTTAATTCTCTAATGTATGTTATTGGTGAACTGAAATCTTATGTTTTCCTCCCATGAACACACATTTTGATGATTTGGTTTAATTGCTCAGATGAAGGGATACAATTTCTTTGTTGAACAATTTCACATAATGATCAATCTTGTATTTTGAAAAATGTATGATAGGCAGAAATGATATAGCTGGACTGGTAAGATAGAGGTGCTGGCCCATTCCAATCATTGTCTTTGTTCTACATTGGTGTCAGGAGAATTTCCTGGCTTCAGTAAGTAATTTATCGCAATGTAATCTCCTTTTGGGCTCCAGTCTTTCACTCTGGTTTTAAGAAACAATACGGACTATCGAAATAAGGGAAAAGAGTTGAACACATCATAAAATGTTTTTTACTTAAACCCCGACCACACTAGGAAATTCTCCGCATTACAGAACATAATGGCTTTCAGTCTATTTTGGCACAAGCTGCCTGTTTGGGCTTTAATATTGTCAAGGTGTATTTCTGCACCCCCTAGATACAGACTTGAAAGTTAATTGTTTTCTCAAAATCATTTGGGGGCTAGATGGAAAATGGAGATAGCGTCAGTGTGTCCGTAGCCTGTTCTCCACCTGTTGTTATTTCGGTCTGGCCCAATCAACCTGCTAGCCAGGCTGGAGCCACAGACCATCTGGAAAAACTGCAGTGTTTATAAAACTGACATAGAGAGTCACCCCAGGGCCCTGACCTCCCACACAAATCTGGAAATCATTAAAACTGGCCTGGCTGTTTTCACTGCTCTGAGCTGAGAGCTGGGTCCTGAGCACATTTGGAGATCTCGTTAACAGTGCTGCAAATGTAGCTAGTTTGTCCCTAATTGTCTGTTTTTGTTAGTTTTAAAGCAGACAGGAGCTTACAAATCCTAAAGCCTTATGGAGAGAGAAAAAATTCTGCTGTGGTGCTCTGTACTTGTAAGGAGTATTTTTTCATTGTTACAATTAAACTGTTACTGTATTAACTTGGAATTCTTCCTGAAAGTTTTGAAATAATCCTTTAGGAACTGATTTCTTTTTTACAGCCTTTTAGCTGGACCGGTTTTTATGCTTTCTCATGTAGTCCTAGGAATTGGAAACACAATTGCACAATAATATTTAATTAATTGACTTAATGAAACACTTTACCAATATGCACAGCATAATTGTCAGTTTAAGTATGTAATTCCTCCGTAGGGGAGCAGCTTATGAATACATTTCCCTGTGTTATACATTATTGAACTATTTCATTACCATTTTTATTTGTGGCTACGCAATGTTGCTCTATGAGGTATATTTACTAAACTGCGTGTTTGAAAAAGTGGAGATGTTGCCTATAACAACCAATCAGATTCTAGCTGTCATTTTGTAGAATGTACTAAATGAATGACCGCTAGTATATGATTGGTTGCTATAGGCAACATCTCCACTTTTTCAAACCTGCAGTTAAGTAAATATACCCCTATGACTCTTATCAGTAAAACATACTATAACTGTGTGTGTACTACAATAACACTGATATGTCATTTGATACCTTAGCTCTGAATTTCCATTTCGTCTTTTTCTAATCTTTCATGACCTGCCACCTCTGGTAAGTTACTGTCTTACTGACTCTGCTTTACAATTCCCAGATACAATTATGCCAGCCTCCAACTAGTATTAGCTAATGGTGCCAAATAACTAATAGATTGGGAGATGATGTAGGCCACTCATATTCAGGAAATATTTGATTCCGTCTGATAGCCCTTTGTCTCTTCATTCTTTGCTCTCTAAGACTTAACAAGTACATAACCTCCAAGAAATAACTTTAAGGGTTACATATACTAAGTAGTATTTTCAGTTTTGCTGGAACTTGTTTATTATGTTTTTCGCTCATATCCACTAATAAGTGGCACAGTGGTTAGCATTGTATCCTCATAGCACTGGGGTTGTGGTTTCTATTTCGACCAATTTGTATGTTCTTGCTACGTTTGCGCGGGTTTCCTCCCACAGTCCAAAAACATACTGGTAGGTTAATTGATTTCTGATGAAATTATCACTAGCGTTTGTGTGGTATACGATTTAGACTGTAAGCTCCACGGGGACAGGGACTGATGTTAACGATAGAATATTATGTTGGCTCTTTATAAATAAAGATTAATAATTTGACAAAATTGTGTAGGGAAGTTGATGTGCTTCTGTGAAATTTTGTATAATCCATGAGTAAATAACTATATATATATATTTTGAAGATGAACTGTGAAGGGAACAAATTGACACTTATCAATAAGTCCCATGTCAATGTGGGGGGTTACATTTGGACATTATCTTCCCTTTCATCAACGCCCCTAGTTCCCCCGGAGCTGCATAGAGCTCTCGTCATGACAACCAGACTGGTTTACCTGCCCACACTATTGCTCTGTCACATGATTCAACTTACCGTAGATACTGTGGAACCAGGTGCAGCATTATTTACACACCACCAGCCCCATTATACCCCTGTTCTCAGAGACCCTCCACCTATAGTTCTTTTAATAAATCTAAACCATGGAATGATTTTTCCATGCAATGACTACTCAAACGTATGTGTGGAGATATATATATATATATATATATATATATATATATATATATATATATATATATATATATATATATGTACGTACGACTATATTCTCTAATTATGGTATGGGGTTTGTGTAATTTGGGACCTCATGACACATATATTAAGTGACATTAAGAAATGACTCTAGTCTTTTCAATCTGCCCCTGTCATTTTTCTCCTATTTGTTCCTAGCTATTTAATAGACAGATTTATGTATTAAAGAAGATAGAAGCCTGTGATTTCTACACTTTCTGTGTCATTTGAACTTGGTGCATTGGCTTGGACAGGTTTTTTTCATGCAAAATGCAGCCATTAATAATAAAATAATTTTTACACTTTGCTGTATTTTGCTTTTAATATTGGTTACCATCCCACAGTTTAATGCTGTCAGTGTAAGCCAAATGGTATCTACCACAGGTACCTTGGTTGTTTTGCAGCATTGATTCAGTACTGGTCTCCAATAAAGCGTCAGTCATTTTACACTTAAGTTATTTTACAGTCTTGTCATTTATTTATAAAGCGACAGCATTTCCTATGATGCTGTACGATTGAGCATACAGTGTTTATACACAACCCAAATGAACACTAGCTTGTAGTAGTCTAGATTATAATATTATTGTCCGATACTAAAAAAACAAAAAAACTGGCGTGCAATTCTATTGCTCCACAGCCAAGTGCAAGTTTTATTTAGCTCTTGTTGTTGCAAAGTCTTTTCTGGTAACAGGTGCCCCTGAGACTGAGTCCGTATTAGTAGATGTGTCACCTTGCCAATTCACCTCTTCCTTTATGGGTAAGTAAACAGTCCATTTCTCCCATCTGCCTGTATTGAGGCTAACCTTGTTATGTGTTCTATGGGACCACAAACCATCTGGCAGGATATCAGCAGAGATGGTCACTCAGATTTTGGTAATATTTATATCAGTGGTGCATATCTAATGAATTTTCTACAGCTACAAACTCTCCATGGATAATTGAAATCGCCTGTGTTCTAGGGATGAAGTGCAACCTAATCAAAGGGCCCCAGCATGCATAGCTCCGAGAATATGTAGTTTAAAGTAACATTCTGATCCATTTTTTATAGGTGAACATTATTTACTGCCTTTGTAGAATCTCTACATTTGCTTTATATAGTGTTGTTTTTTTTATATTTTTGCAGCTAAAATGTTTATCATATTTACATATTTATGCACTGTGTGTACCTGTTCCCCATCTTCCATAAGAAATCTTGGAGCTTTAGGTTTTTCTCCCCTTTGCCTTTTTGTTATAATTTTCCAGTAGTTACAAACTGGCCTCACCCACAATGAAGCTATGATAAAATGTTACCTGCTGCTGTTATATTGTTAGAAGGTTATCCCGTATCAATAACATCCATAAGTGGAAGTTTGGAGGAAATGATGGGGTAAACTGTAAAATAATGTCTTCCAAGTGCATGGTAAGCTTTTAAAGCAGAGTTGATAAAAAAAAACCTTAGAGAGACTAGGTAAAGACCTGCAACAGGAATATTATTACACATCATGGGGTAAATGTATGAAGCTCCGATTTCTGCAAGTCGACGGAAATCGGAGAGTTTGCAGGGAAAATTTAAAGCGGCGCTGACTTGTAAAGGCAAGTTTGTCGTTACAAACCAGCGCCGCTTTCAATTTCCCCTGCAAAGTCACAGATTTCCGGCGACTCGGAGCTTCATACATTTATCCGCATATCTTAATATTTACATTAGATGCCTAATGAAAAGTAAAAATTAGGTTAGTGTCCCTTGTCATTGTAGGAATACGATGTGAAATGTTATTACAGCACAATCATATTCTGATTATCCCAGTTTTACATGTATAGTTAACAAATGTATAGTTGCAATGACTTGCATTTGTGTCACTCGCTATATCAAACAACAAACGCATTTCCCAGATGAAATAATATGTTGTATTTTAGCACTTCGTAATGGTGACCAGACACGGGCACATTCAGTTGTTAAACCTGAGCACTGAATGTCAGGATTACAGGTGCCCCGCACAATGCTGTTGGCCGGTGCCAATGTTATAACTTCCTGAATGGAATTAGCAGTCAGTTTAGTCAATGTTTGTAATCGTCCTCAGATTTAGCTTGGGTTATCTGGATGTTTTGGCTGCACACACAGAGTGATGTTGGGGCAATTTGGTTGAAAACTACCAAGATCTCTAACCTGTCACTCAGTGGATGTGCAGCTGCAAGCACAAATCTCGTGATGAAAGGTGGTGTGGTCATGTCAGGCTGGGGGCATGATCATACCCCCAGCTCCCCTTCTAGGGTGTGCTTAGTGATTCTGAAGTGCTATGTCGTCACCATCCCCTTTCCTAAAAATATCCCTGCACCATGGCGCCTGCTACTGATTCTCACAGCTCACACCTCCCAACAGTCAGAGCAGGGGCACCGCAATGAAATTAATTGCAAGGTGAAATCTTATTTATTGTTTTTATAAATGACAGAATAAAATGAAAAGTTATTTTTTTGACAAGTCTCCATTAAAACAGCTAAGTGTTTCATTGTTTTGTATCTCTAAAGCTTAAACAACAAGGGTCAGGAACTGGTTTATTAGCTGCTGGTCATATTATTTTCTGCAGATGCCTGTGCAGCAATATATATATATATATATATATATATATATATATATATATATATATGTATGTACTATTAACTGAAGTCAGATAATCCGGTACATGTAGGCAGTTACATGATGATCCATGGTACATGTGAGAACTGTGATAAACCTTGGAACAAGCGGGCAGTTATGCGATTGCAGGCTATATATGATTATGTATTAAGGGCATTAATAACACATGTTGGGACAAAATCACTTGGTACAGCCTGTAAACAATTAGACCACTGGCTGAAACAGCTCTGGCATGTGAACACATCCCTCAAACACATGCCGTTTCCAGCCTGGCACCACTACAGAGATCTGTCTCATCCTTCTGTTGCAACAGTGTCAGCTCCATTATGACATTGCTCATACACTTCACATGTGCTCTCCAGATCTCATCAGCTGTGTTGGTGAGAGTGAAAACTCCTACCCCACACTGTGATGCTGGAGCACGAAATATAAGGCTTAACCCTTTCCTCACTAATGTACTGTGTGATGTGCATGCCATGGCTTTAGTAAAGCTATTCAGTGCAAGAATTCTAATTAGGGGATTTAATTCCTTGTGAGGAGCCGCTGACATCATGGCGATGTCCAACTGCACTCATTTCCTGGTACTATGGCACCAGAACATTGCTCTTTTTCCTGCAAACCTCTTAGGTTACGATAAAAACCTATGAAGTTACATCACTGTAGACTGCCTTCATGAACATTCTGGAGACTCTCCGCTGAACATTGTGGGGAACTGAGTCCCTCCCTTAAATGTCAATATAAATATGTGCAAAGCATAATTAATGGGTCTGTCCAGACTCATACTTTTAATATTAGAGAAAAGCTGATAACAGCAGAAAGGATTTCTTGCCATAAAGCAGTGAAGGTCCTGAACACACTACCAAAGGCAAAGGAAGTTCTATACCAAGATTACATTAATTTACTGATTAAAAGATGTTCCAGAATGCAGACTGGGTTCAAAAGGCAATTTGTCATAAACAGCACGTATCAATGTCTACTACAGGCCTGATGCTTTTATATTATTTTTTTTTTACATTTATCATCTCAGATGACAGTTTCATTTTGTATTGGTAAATATTGGGCTTCAAGGTTGGTAGAAGACCTATCTATAGTAATATGTGCTGCTATGTTATCTCCATACAACAGGTGTCTCTAATAGAGCCCTCAGTTATACTGACAGCTGCCAAAGTACCAGCTGATCTGCTCCCCACACCTGTTATTGTGTCTCTTCTGTACACCAGCACTCTTGGAATCTAGTGTTACTACGAAAGTAATACACTCCTGTGCCGATTCCTGCACGAGAATTTTGGCCCAAACTTAAACAGTTAAAGAGAATCAAGAAATCTATTCTCATTAAAACTTTTATTGCTAGTTTATCCCAAGGTAAGCCATGATCTGTTTCATCCTCTAGAAGGGTCCTCTCTACCTATTGTCCCATGTTTGCCCACTGTCTGACTCCCTTGTATGTCCTGCCATGTATTTTACTGCACTCTGTGCGAGTCCCTATTGCATTACTCAGTCATCTGTGCTACTTATGTGTATTACCTCCTCTATTTGTTACTTGCTTCTCTATCCGGCGCTACGGAACCTGTGGCGCCTTATAAATAAATAATAATAATGTTAGATTTGTGCGTCTGGATTTTATCTTCAGGTACTCCTTTCTCTGGAAATTATACCTGTGCAGTCATATGGATGTCCAGTTGGCGTTCCAGCAGTTGTGAAGATGTTATGGTGCCCTGTTACTAACAAGGGATATGAACTGCTATCGCTACTCATCATTTAGTTTACCAAACTGTAGTATACAAGCATTCAGCAGGGATTCTAATGCTGACGGTGCTCTGTTATGACAGTCTATGTTCATCGCTGAGCAGCGGTTGCTAAAGAAAGCTAGTAGAGATGGCATTTATATGTAATACCGTATTGTCCATCTGGAGCTTGCTCTCAATAGGACAAATGTCTCGCTTGCTGCTTCTAATCTTGAAGAGATTATTTTAAATAGACCAGTGAAATGCTGGAAATGGTTCTTAGTTGCTAAAAATCTTGATTACATCTCTGAAAAACCATACACTCATGACCTGAAGCCTGAACTCATATGCACTGACCAACCTAATCTGGTCAAGATGGAAGGAGCAGCAGCATCTGCATTTATAGACACCAATTGTATTCTTTACTGAGAAGATTGAGCGATTATCACTTAAAATAGATACACAATACATGAACTGACCCTTGCCAGTGTACATTGATGAGAATCTGTGAAATAAGCATCTTCAGGGAGCAATTAACCTGTAAGTGTCCTACACTGAAAAAACAAATTAATTGAATAAGTTCATTGTATTTACTGAGACATGCAAGTTTTCTTTCCAGAAGTGTGTGTAGACCTGATAGATATATCTAATACCTCTAGATGCAACAAGCTTCACTTCTCTCTGTGCAATTTACATATTATGGGTGCTAAGGGTCTATAAGAGGCTGCAGGGGCTCAATACAGACGCCAATACACACTTCAGCATTACTGGCTCTTACAGCAAGATGCAGGGGGTCTTTGGTGCATCAGTGATGCAAACTGTTTTCAGCAAAAGGCTCCATCAGGCAGGGCTAGTGTTTCATGCAATTAAATCCAGAATTTCCAGTGTTAATCCTGTCAGTTGAAAAGATTTTTGGGAGATCTGTGTGTGAAAGCTGTGTTTTCTCTCCATGATTTATGGATTTCAAGGCTTATGTCCAACTTGGGACATTCTTCTCCTGCAGCATGCTGGGATTGTAAAGAATTGCTCACTTGTGAGCAAGAAGTGCTGGATATTTGAGTTTAGATGTGCCTATAAATGAGGTGTTCTTGGCTTGGGTCATGAATGAACCCTCTATTGTCAGAAGGGGCAGTTATTTATCAGTGCCCTTTAGATGTTTTATGTGGAAAATGTATATAGCTAGTGTGCAAAAGCGTGGGAAAAGAACTGTGTGTGCTTTATGGCTGACATCACAGATTATTATTATTTTTTTTTTAAATCTGATTGCCAGTTCTAGGTTCATACAAAAAGTCCCTGTTACGTTAAATTGGTAGCTGCCTCTTTGGGGCATGAGTGTGGCATCAGAACAGTGTACAATCTAAACATCTTGATTTCACTATAGATCATCTACTAATATATTATTTGTAAAATTTTACACTAAACCACAGCAACCAGTTAGACATTTTCTTCAATTGTTTAACTTGTATTAGTCACATGTTAATGAGCCTTATTGCCTTTTTCCAATCTCACTAGCTGGCAAAGATTGAGCAACAGGATTACTGTTTAATATGGTATCTGTGTGGTTGAGATCTGACACTTCAGCCTCTTGTCCAGACCACTTGTAGCTCTATTGCAGCGTGTTAGTGACTTCACTCAGGCATCCTTCAACCACATTTTCTGCTGTGCACAATAATGTCTATTGATTTCGAAAGGATCATAATTGGGGGTCACTGTTCTTTTCAGCTAAAAGACACTGCGGAATGGGGCATTTTCACAGTAACAGTGGTGGAAGTAGGGGTGTATATGGCGGTATGCCATACCGTCGCTTCTCCACTGTTTTGATTGTAAAAGTATCAAATTCCATTCACTTACATTCCCATTACATTCTCTGTACCGCCACTTCTAAATTTCCATAACGCAACTTCCAAATTTTCATTTCGACCATTCATTTATTTTCCTCTCACGAGAGCCTATATGTACTTTGTAAAGGTTTGCTACATGATATTCAACAGTAGCTTTCATTAGTTATCTTCCCGAAATGTCACAGTTTGAATGCACCTTATTCTGGTATTTGAATGCATTTCATTATTACATTCAAACTTGCAGCCATGCTCAATAAAGTCTGCTTATTCTTTTTAGAAAAGGCTGGTGCCAGCATTGTTTACATATTAGCATTCAAACATCATAGCTGAAACAAGCAAGTATGAAGACAGGTCTAATAATATTAAAGGATAATTCCCCTCAAAACTGTAAACTGCATAGTGTTAATGTCTTTCCTTTCACGCACCTTAAGTCACCTTCATATGCTATGATTATTACCTTTGACTTAAACCAAATAACCACGCGGACAGGTTATTAACTTTGGCAAAAACAGGTTGCAGTTTTTTTTAAGAATCACATTACTATTAAGTATAATAATATGATGGTGGCGGTGAGAGCAACGCAGTCAAGTAAACAACCAATCCTTAACCAAAACAGTGTAATGCCAATTTAGCATTACCACTAGACCAAGGAATAATCCCTTAACATTTGCCAGTGCTAAATCAAGCGTCAGCTTGACTGATCCCCTTCTGGACTCGACATTGGCACACCCACACAAAGCACGCCAAGGGATCCGCTACACAAAAGGACCAAGAGTCATGGTACTTCGAAAGGGGCAGTGACGTGCAGGCAACCAGTGGATTAGTCACTGACTACACAGCTCTCCCGCCTACTGCGCCACCTCTGTAAAAGAAAAGAAAATAGCTAACATAGAAAAAGAACAATGGTTTGATACACAAGGGTAAGTGCTACATCATATTGAATATTTGTCCAGCTAGATTGCAAAAATCACAAAGTATTTAGTGGGCTGTATGTTCAGTCACGCAACTATCTTGGACAGAGGGTTGTTCTCTTGTTTTAGCTGTGTAAAGGGTGGTAATAGAGTAACCTAGGGAGATTAAGAGGGTGGTAGAGGAATATTATAAGCTTGTCTGAAGAGGGGGGTTTTCAGAGAACGTGAGTGACTGAGCAGACGAAAAACGATTTGCAAGGAAAATCAATATAGCCGCTGCTGCAAAATAGATTGTAGGGGCTCGAGTCTGATTTAGAGAAGACCAGTAAGGAGGGAATTAGAATAGTCAATGCAGGAGTTTTTGCAGTGTCTTGTCTGAGATATGTGCGTATTCTGAAAATGTTTTTTATATGTATGTGTGAGGGACTTACCTAGATGTGAGGCGTCCAAGGGGTCCCTCCCTTCCCATACCCAATCCGGCGGCACCTGTGCAGGTGACCGAAACGGGGAACCAATCAGGGTTCCCCGCTTGGTCATCTGAATTTTGGCTCCAAGGCGAGCCAATTAGGGCTCGCTGCGGCGTCATGCAGGCATGTGGTGATGTCATTAGACGTCGGCGTGCCAACGACTATTTAAGGTGCTGGCATCGGCGCCATTTTGTTCAGTCAGCGGTGGCGAGAGAAGAGTGCAGACAACTGGAGACCAGCAGAAAAAATGGAGAAGATGTTGCGTGCAACAGGACCCGCGAGGAACAAGAAGGAGAAAGAAGCCGGTGGAGGAAGAGAGCCCTGGTCAGGGCTAAGAGCGACTCTGTCTCCTGAAGACCCGACGGGATCAAGCAAAGAAGATGGCGGCAGAGCATTAAGGACGGAGGTGGCTGGGGGACCCCTGGAAAAGACCCCTGAAGACGCCAGCATGAGTTAAGGCCCTATTGGGCAACCCCTCTCCCAGGCCCACACACGCATTCCACACATATCCCTTTCGTTGGACCGGTGGGTCCTCTTCCTTCGTCAGGCATTAGGTCTGCGGCACCAGTAGTGGGCACAAGGCCCGGGCGCAGTTAGGACCTAGGTAGGGTTCTCTTGGGCACAGAAAGAGGGGGGCACTCGGCCCCATAGGTAGAGAGGGCACAATGCCCCAGTGGTAGCACTTGGCACAAGGCCCAATAGATAGTTGTAACAGGGTGCGAGGCACCTGTAGTATAATTCAGACAATAGAATTGTCTACCTTCAAGTAGAAGGCTCCTGTTATTGTGTGTGGCTGTGTTGTGTAATTCTCTTCATAGGTGCAAGACGTCAGGCCCCCATTAAAGGTAGGCTCTTGTTTCCTGTTCCCTTCCTGGTGTTTGGGGTCCCCTTCTTGGGAGTAGCTCGTTAACTGCCCCACCTACGGTTAGGTGCCGATTCTCAGTAGTTTGTCCGGCCCTAAAGTCCCCAGAGTTACACAGAGTGGTTGAGGCCGTGGTTGAGTTCCTCATTGCCCACGCAGCACGTCTCTTGTGAGTTCTGACAGGCCCCACCTTCGTTTCTACTTATGTGCCTGAAGCTGAGTTCCGGCAGGCTCGCCTGACGCTTCCAGTTTAGGCGGTGTTACCACCGGGTTGGGCGGGTCCAGTCTGAGCGGCCGCTTACGATTCTAGGCAGAGGTGTCAGACCAAGTGCCGCGCGGGTCCTGGGATTTCCGTAGCTGTTCCTTGGTACTGTGTATGTTCCCCTAGAGAGGAGACAGACTCCTTGGTTTTGGGTTTGGGTTTAGTGTACATCCCCTAAGCAGAGTGGCACACTGGTTTTTAGTTGGTGCAGGGTCAGGTCTTCTGGTGTATCCGCTAGTATCACCGTACGGGTGGCACATCATAGTCTCTCGGTTAGGGTTAGTAGGAGGCTGTGTGTTGCCGTTGCAGGTGACAGAAGGACACAAGGCAGCAGGAGCTAGAGGTGGGAGTCATTCGATGAGTATAGCACTAAGTTCCACTTTTTCCGAACGGGCTCCCACCTATTGGTGGGTGGAGTACTTGTTCCTAGGCCCTCATATTCGCGGCTCCAGAGTAGCAGCTCAGAGCAAAACGAGGTGTTGGCGACCGGGGTAGAGTACGTCTCTGTCACGTATTCGTCACCTCAGACATTGCCCCTCCTTCAGAGGTTAGCGAATCTTCATGCTTTGTTTCCACCGCAGGTGTCGTACTGGTAGGTGTACAGGGGAAGGAGGATCAAGGCAAACCATGGATCAAGGGATCGCAGAGTGTGGTGGTGTTCCAGAGTGTTGGATCGGGTGAGTAACTCGGGTGTAGGTTAGCGAATTGTGCTGTGTGGCTTTGTCTCCCTTAGCATCCGTTATAATTGCAGCATAATGTAAATATAGAGTTGATGTGGGGAACAAAGGATAGTTGCAAGTCAAGGATTACACCTAGGCAGAGAGCTTGCGGGGTGGGATTTATGGTCATGTTGTCAACAGAAATAGAAATGTCAGTCAGGAAGTTTCTATTATTGGGTGGGAATGCTATTAATTCTGTTTGTGAAAGATTGAGTTTGAGTTGGTGAGAGGACATCCAAGATGAAATGGAAGAAAGACAGTCAATAACGCGCAAGATCAGGAGAGTATAGATAAATTTGTGTATCTTCTGCATAGAGATGATACTGAAATCCGAAGGAGCTTATTAGTTTTCCATGAGAAATGGTGTAGATAGAGCATAGCAGAGGACCTAGGAGTGAGCCTTGTGGTCAGGGCCGCCGAGAGGGGGGGGGGGGGCGGGTACTAATTACCCAGGCCTGGGCCCACCAGGGGGCAGCGGAGGCGCCACGATCATGTGTTTGTACAAATACTCACATGATCGCGGCGCCGGCGTCCCTCTTCCCCTCTCTGTTTGCAATGAATATCGGGTGTGACGTCATCAAGTCACGCCCGACATTCAGTGAAGAGCCGAGCACAGAGGAAGACAGAAGACGGAAGAGAGAAGAAAAGAAAGATGAAAGAAAGCAATACAGAGGTAAGTGAAAGAGGAGAAACTCAGAGAGGCACAGGGAGTTAAAGAAAGGGGGGCAAAGGCAGCATAGCACAGGGGGATAAAGAAAAGAGGGACAAAGGCAGCATGGCACAGAGGGATGATGAAAGGAGGGGGCAAAGGCAGCATGGCACAGGGGGATGATGAAAAGAGGGGGTAAAGACAGCATGGCACAGGGATATGATGAAAGGAGGGGGCAAAGGCAGCATGGCACAGAGGGATGATGAAATTAGGGGGCAAAGACAGCATGGCACAGGGGGTTGAAGAAAGAGGGGGCAAAGACAGCATGGCACAAGGGGTTGAAGAAAGAGGGGGCAAATACAGCATGGCACAAGGGGTTGAAGAAAGGGGGGGCAAAGACAGCATGGCACAGGGGGTTGAAGAAGGGGTGGCAAAGGCAGCATGGCACAGGGGGATGAAGAAAAGAGGGACAAAGTCAGCTTAGCACAGGGGGGTGATGAAAGGAGGGGGCAAAGACAGCATGGCACAGGGATATGATGAAAGGAGGGGGCAAAGGCAGCATAGCACAGGGGGATAAAGAAAAGAGGGACAAAGGCAGCATGACACAGGGGCTTGATGAAAGGAGCGGGCAAAGACAGCATGGCACAGGGATATGATGAAAGGAGGGGGCAAAGACAGCATAGCACAGGGGGGTAAAGAAAAAAGTGACAAAGGCAGCATGGCACAGAGGGTGAAGAAAGCGGCAAAGGCAGCATGGAGGGTGCAGTGCGGTCATAAGGGGACATAGCGTGGTGATGATGAAGGGACACAGTAATGTGTGTGTGATGGCACAGGGAGCTTTTGGCAATGTAGTGTGTGTGAGGTAGATGGTGGCTAATTAATGGTTGCTATTTTGTTTGTGGGGTAATGGGAATACTATTATTTTAATGTTGGGGCTGGAGGAAGGCCTAATTATTAATCATGGGTGCTATTGATTTAACGGCGGGGCTGGTTGTAATTTTCTAAATGTAGCCATTTTTTTCCAAATAGGGTCCCACAACATTCCAGGACCCAGACAAGCCACAACTAAAGAAACCTGCGGCCACATGGGGTGAAAGTGAGAAGAACAGGTAGGAGAGAGCAGGAGAGTGTGTGAAATGTTGTAATTCTAGTGGGACAATGTCAATTTTTGGTGAGTGTTCTGCCCAATGTAAGGTACAGGCCAAGACTATGAACTCTCTGTGTACACACTGCATTCTTTCTGTACTACACTGTGGTGCTAGATGTCTTGAAAGTCAGAAGTGCTTGGACATATGTCATGCTCCGGTGAATTCAGGGCCTAGTGCTTTTTTCCCACCAGCCATGCCCCAATGATGCATAGCCATGCCCCCAATTGTATGACCACACCCATCATTAACTTTGGGCCGCCGGCGCAAAATTTTTCAACATGCACACCTATAAGGGGGCCCCATGAAGTTGTTGTACCGGGGCCCTGAATTCCTCTTGGCAGCCCTGCTTGTGGTACTCTAACTGATAAAGGAAGTGGCGTGGAGATTGTTCCAAAGAAATTAACACTTAGAAAGATAGGACAATGTCTTGAAGACCTAGCGTTGTACCATCTGTATGAGAAGAGTGGTCAACTGTGTCAAATGCACCAGAGAGATCCAGGAGAATTAGAAGAGCGTAATCACCTTTAGTTTTAGCTGTGATCAGGTCATTGACAAACTTGGTCAGCAGAGAGAGTAGAGAGAGAGAGAGTTTGGGTCAGAATTTTGTAATCGCGTGATTGAATAGTGATGCAAAGATACCAGTAGAGGGAGAGAGAGATTACAGATTTTAGTTAGAGGTGGAATGAGCACGCGAGACAAGGACCTAACAATTTGTGAGGTATGGGATCAAGAGGACAGTAGGTAGAGTAGAAAAATAAGAAGAGAGTAGAAACGTCATATTCATTTGTGAGATCAAATAAAGAGAGGGTGTCAGAGGATGCTGGGAAGGAATTGAGCCAATTGCTAGTCGAGGGAGATGATACCATTTCAAGTCTGATCTTATCGATCTTGTCTTTGAAATGGGAAGATCCTGGGCACTGATGGTAGTCTCAGGGTTTGGGGTGGGAGTATTGAGAAGAGATTTAAATGTGTTAAAAAGGTGTTTGGGGTTAGAAGCCTGAGCATAGATGAGAGATTGGAATTATGCTTGTTTAGCAGTGTCCAGAGCATTTCAATAGGAGTGGTAGATAGCAATATATACTCTGAAATCATTAGAGGTACAAGATTTACTCCAGTGACGCTCAACTTTACAAGATAGTCTTTGTAGATTTCGTGTTACTTTAGTGTGCCACTGTTGACAACGAAGTCTACACGGAGTATGAAGAGTCGCTGGAGCCACTTTATCAAGGGCAGTTGCTAGGTTATGGTGACAATGAGGAATGTATAAATTGGGGAAAGAAGGTGTTGGAGAGAGGTGGAAAACTGTTGAAAATCAATTGAGTTAATATTCCTGCGGTTATGAGGAGGCTTGGAAGAGTTTGACAGCATAGTCTAGAGAAAACAAGATCAAGACAGTCGCCATCCTGATGAGCAGCGGATTCAATCCACTGGGAGAAGTCAAGTGAGGAGATTAAAGAGAGCATTTTCGAAGCAGCATTGGAAAGTGCTTTAACAATAGGGATATTGAAATCACCCATTATGATGGTGTGGATGTCAGAAGATGAGTTAAGCATGTTTTATTTCTTAAGTTATTTATATATCACACAGCGATTTACAGATAATGATGAATCATTCACATCAGTCCCTGTCCCAGTGAAGCTTACAATCTATGTTCCCTACAACATGGACACACAGGTTAATTGGCTTATGTTAAAATTTACCAATCAGTATGTTTCTGAAATGTGGGAGGAAACTAGAGCACCCAAAAACATCTCATGCAAACATGGGGGGAGAGATATACATAGGGTTCTGGATGGAATCTAACCGAGGACCCCTGCGCAGTGAGGCAACAATACTAACCACTGTGCTACTGTGCTTCCCCGGGCATTCTGAGGCATTGCGGAGACCTGCATAAATGGGTGCAAATGTACATTTATAGTATAAAAAAAATGTCACTTGCTGTAAAGTCCCACTTTTGCAGCTGCAGTGAGTATATGCCCTTTACACACGGTTGTTGAAATCAGGCATTGAAATGTTTCACTCCCTTTATTGCAGACAGTCAAAAAAAATTAAATAATGTAAGTCAATGGATCTGTACACACATACTTTCTGACATGCAGTCAATTTGCTTTGTATTCATTTCAATATTGTCTGCAGTGTTCACAAATGACCACACGTTTTAGAGGCAGTTCTGAGAAAACATTTTGAACACTCAGTTAAAAACAAAGACAAAATACAAGGTATGGTCTTACTTTTATCAACACCCATATGTACAGGGCCTAAGAGTTAGTTATTTGTCATATCATTGGTTGTAAAAGCTCTTGAATCATGAATTTGAACCCCCTTCCCAAATAACTAAACAGAAACTATTATTTTCTACACGTCTGCTCTTTATGATAAATGTTGGTGGAAGTGAATCATTCCCCAATCATAAGAAACACAGATTAGGAGTTATCAACGTGTGTATGGCTTCAAAGGGCCACAAAAGAATGGATAAAGACTTTGGATTCCATTTACAGTCATATTGTACAGGCAGATATAATTCAACAGTCTTCCAAAAATGGTCATCCAAGAAAAATCACTCCAAGAGGATACAAGTACCACAATTTAGGAGATCACAGAAACCTACATGTCAGTCTTCATGAGTCAACCATAAGGAAAATACTGAAAGAGAATGGTGTACACTTGTGTATACCAAGGCTGCTGCTCATTGTCTCTCATCTCAAGTTTACCAAAGACCACGTTGATAATCTAGAATGTTATTGCAAGAATGGTCTGTAGAGATTCACGGCATAATGAGAGATGTTGTTTTAAGAAAATTAAACCCTGCATTCCGACTAAAGAACCTCATCGCAATCATAATGTCTGGTGGTCAGAGTATCATAGTTTTGGAGCTTTGTAATATTTAGATGATTTATAATCATTTAAGAGAAAATATAACATTTTGAATTGTACCAGCAATTTCAACGGAGAATGTCATGACAATGATTCTGAACACACAAGTAAATTTATATCGCAGTGACTGAAACATAAGTAAGTTCACATCTCGAAAAGGCAGAGACATTAATCCAATGGAAATATTGCAGCATATAAAGCAGTACAGAAATATGAATGAAGTAAGCAGTTCTTTCAAGAGAAGTGGCCAAAATACCTACAAGCTGATGTGTGGGATTGGTATAAGAAATGCCCTGCTAAATACACTGCTGCTAAATGAGGAGCTACAGGTACTAAATGAAAAGTTCAAATACTTTTTCCAACAAACACCATAATGGATCAATATATTTAAAAAAGGCAACAATAACATTCTATTTTTAAAAGGTTATATAAAATTCTATTGGCTTCATCAGATTCTCTCCAAAAACATACTAGTAAGTTAATTGGCTGCTAGCAAATTGACCCTAGTCTGTGTGTGTGTGTGTGTGTGTGTGTGTGTGTGTGTGTGTGTGTGTGTGTGTGTGTGTTAGGGAATTTAGACTGTAAGCCCCAATGGGCTAGGGACTGATGTGCGTGAGTTCTCTGTGCAGCACTGCAGAATTAGTGGCGCTATATAAATAGATGATGGTGATGATGATTCTTTTTCTATTTTTACAACAGATTGAGATCCATTTTTGCACTTTAGGTCAAATGAAGGCATAGAGAGAGGAAATTCTGTAAGGTTCACAAACATTTACCTCACTCATATAAAACATTGTTTTTAATAGCTGTAGCTGTGTGAGTTAGTTTTTATTCCCTGCGTTACTGATTAGACGAGTACATGTCTCAGTAGTAGGTGACTAAGTTGACTGAGAGCATCTATCGCACATCAGCAATCACTGCCTAATAGGACTGATGTTTGTATGAGAAGCCAGACAGCGACATGTGAGACTCATCTGTACTCACTACGTTCCCCAGACAGGTCTGTCTGACCGCTGATACGTTGAGAAACCTCACATTTCCTGTTTATTAAGTAGACTTTTCACCTCATTGGGAGGATGACAACACAGACTGGACTGCTCTAAGCTTGGAAACCACTACAGACATGGTGATTAACATCAGGCTTATTAAATCATCTGACTATTTTTTATTATCCTCCATATTAAAGTAAATTTGTCTGGTTATCTCGGTTACACAAAGGAGTCTCGCTGAGCTGCACCTATGAAACAAATGTATCCGTTGGCTATCTAGTGGGTAATCTCAACATTATCCAGATAGGATTAGCCAGACATGATTTGGAAAACCAAATAAAGTTAAATAATTTACTGCTTAAATGTTGTGATTTTATAGAGACCTGCAGTTCAGGTATAACAAATACCAATATTATTTCACTTCTACAGCTCAACAATTCCTGCTACTGCAGTGTACCTGATAAAACATGTTAATGTTATCAGTAACCTGCCCCTGACTTCATCCATGTCAATATGTACTGTATGTAATTATTCAATGATATTGCTGCAAATGCTGTGCAGCGGTTACAAAAAGACATCCTCATTATCATCATTATTTATATAGCGCCACTAATTCCGCAGCACTGTACAGAGAACTCATTCACATCAGTCCCTGCCCCATTGGAGCTTACAGCCTAAATTCCCTAATATAGACACACACTCACACACAGGCAGAGAGTGAGACAGACAGACAGAGAGGGAGAAACTAGGGTCAATTTTGATTGCAGCCAATTAACCTACCAGTATGTTTTTGAAGTGTGGGAGGAAACCTGAGCACCCGGAGGAAACCCACGCAAACACAGGGAGAACATGCAAACTTCAAACAGATAAGGTCATGGTCGGGAATCGAACTCATGACCCCAGTGCTGTGAGGCAGAAGTGCTATCCACTAGGCCACTGTGCCATATAAATAAGAGGTGCATACTATATAATCGGGGGACTCTAAACAAAAAGAAGAAAAAAAAGGATTCTGGAACCCCAGTTGGGGTCCTGACCCACAGAATGACAGAGTGCACATGTCTACAATATCATCATCATTTACATCATCATCAGCTATTTATATAGCGCCACTAATTCCGCAGCGCTGTACAGAGAACTCACTCACATCAGTCCCTGCCCCATTGGAGCTTACAATAACCCTGTTTTCAGAGGTAATCCATTGCATCATTTACCACTATTATTGCTTCCACCATTAAACCTAACAAAAGCTTTTCCTCAGGAATGTGACACGCTTAGAGAATGCAGAGTTACTTCAGAGTGGAAACCTGTGTTCTGCTCTGACTGGCAACTTTTTTTCACTATCCTGATTTGATCATACTTGCCCACTCTCCTGGAATGTTCAGGAGACTCTCGAATTCCGGTTCGGACTCCCGGGAGAGCAGGGAAGTTTCCAGCATCCTGCTCGTCGGGACCCAAAATGACGCAATTCGTGGTGAGTCGTGTCATTTTGGCCCTGCAACAAAATGACAATTTCATCGCGGGGTGGGGCCAAAATGACCCATATCGCCGCAAACCCACCCTCCCACCACTTCCCCTTCCCCAGATCTCCTGGTGGCCAACTATACAAAATTGGCAAGTATGGATGTGATAGCACTCATCAGGTTTATCCAGAAAAAAATATTTGTTGAGAAAAAACACCAAGACCAAACTTGTGCCATGTTTATGGAAAGGGCTTTCAATGTTAAATATGATGTTAGAGTCCCCTGAACAAAGCTGCCTCTAAAAGCAGCTTTTCGGAACTGTTGTCGTGTTAGCTAGCTGTGGGGGTGACGTGTTTTTAGTTTTCACAGTATGGCTTCATTTTTCTCTCATCAGTATTGGTAAATGGTGCAGAGAAACACTGAATATTCATTATCTATGTCTGTATAGACTAAATTGCTACCACTTATACCACAGAACAACCACTAGTCTAAACATACACCTGCCTATTTTGTCTGTGAATCTCAAAAGTCACAGATATGGACATGACCCTAGCTGTACTGCAAAGAGGAAACTATCATACACAGTGAAGTGGCTCTGTACCAAAAAAATGAGAACTCTCTAGACCTCAGTTTTTTCTCAGTTCCACTTCTTGGCATCTGTGAAGTAATCCTGTAGATATAGAGAAAAATCCAGTATCGTCTGGCAGACTGCAAATGGTTTAATTGTGTTTTCAGATAGACCTGTTGGCACATTCATATCTTTCAGAGAAAAGTCATCTTTTCCATTTTTTTCCATCTTTTTCCCCCCACCTTGCAAATTATGTGTTTCTTTCCTTAAAGAAATCATTAAAACTATTGTTTTGACATTTGTTTTGTGTCCTGGATAAAGTATATTCCCTGTGCAGCCATTGACAAGAGAACAAAAATGTCTTCCTACGTGTCAGTGTTATACAGATGACAGGTGTTATTTTAAAGTATTTAATACGCAAAGTCTATCGAACATGCTTTGATGCCGATTAGTGCAAAAATAATGTAAATGAAAGTACCTGTACACATTTTCTGAGATGCATCCGCTACTATTTGCCTCAGTTTGTATATTGCCTGCAGTGTTTATATGTTTTAACGCTGGGTAAAATTAAGATGGAATTCTGGTAACGCTCATTAATTACATAGTCCATTATACGTCATAGAAGCATTGAGATGTGTTAATGAATCCATGTCTAACGCTCTGTCGAGGAGCGGACAAAATAAAAGGTGTAGTTTTAAAATGCTTATGTGCTTGAGCTCTTAAAGTTAACTTTAATATATTTAAAATATGATCTTTATATATATTTTCCTCACTGCCTTTGTGTGTTTGAAATAAAAAATAATATATATATATATATATATATATATATATATATATATATATATATATATATATATATACAATGCTCTTTCTTTATATTCCCCCATTATAACATCACCATTTCCTACCGCTAGTTATAGTTCCTGGACACTTCCTATTGAACTGTTTGCAACCCATGCTTCTTACAACTGCTTTCTCACTATAATTTTGTACCTCATACCTTTGCTGCTGTTTGTGTCCTCACCTTCAATCCACACTTGCTACTTACCTCTCACATGCGCTCATTTTCTTATTCTTTTTCCACCATGATTTACCAATAACCTCTATACTCTCTCATTCATGCTCCCAGTTACCAATTATTACCTCTGTCACTCATGACTTTATTTCATCTTAACCTATCTCAAATGCTTACTGTGGTCATACTGATCAGCAACTAATGTGAACATTTCTAATCCATACCATTAATTCATTATTTTCTATCTGCTCACCTTGCGTTCTACATTATAATGCTTGTTTTCCATGGTGTTTTATGTATATTACGCTATCTCGCCTCTCCTTCCCTGCTCATCCCCTCCCTCTCTCCCTTCACCCTGTGGTTTCCCCAGCCTAACACCACCCCATGCCCACCCCCCTCTTCTTCTTCATCACTAGAGCATCCTTGTTCCCAGCTCTTCTCCCCACCCCACACCTCCTTCTACTGCTAGTGCATCCTTGTCCTCACCACCATTCTGATTAACCTAACCCCACCAGTCCTACCCCATCTCCCACACAAAACTTCACACTCACTGTACCAAAAAGTTCCCACTCACCGCACACCTCCAACCCCTGCAATCTCATTCACATTCCTTCTCTTTTCTCCTCTATACTCTAGATCCATCTGCAACAAACTTTCAATCACCAACAACATTTTCCCTTTTCCTTACCCACTCCTTCTATCTCCTAGCCCTTGGACACCACATCCTCCGCTGCTCTCTCCTTCACTCAAACTCCTCTATATGGTGACAATCATGGTGGTGGAATTGGCATCCTAAGGTCTCTTGGCTGCAGCTACAGCATCATCCACTCTGAAACCTCTCTTTCCTTCTCCATTCAATTGACTGTTCTTTCCTCATTTCCTCATTTCTGTCATCTACTGCCCCCTTGGTCCCATCCCTATTCCTTGACAACTTTGCTACTTAGTTTTCCCACTTCCTCTCTATGCGGATGTTACAAAAATGTATCTGTCCTCTCCTGATCTCTCACCATCTGTGTTGGCACGCATTATTGACTGTCTCTCTGCCATTTCATCTTGGCTGTCCTCTGAGCAGCTCAATCTTTCAAAAACAGAGTTAATAATATTACCACCCGCAAACAGAAGTTAACTACCTGGTATCTCTATTTTTGTTGTCAAAATGACAATAAATCACTTCCCACAAGATCACTGCCTGGGTGTGATTCTTGACTCAAAACTATCCTTTATTCCCCACATTGACTCTATGGGGCATATTAACTAAATTGAGGGTTTGAAAAAGTGGAGATGTTGCCTAAAGCAACCAATCAGATTCTAGTTGTCATTTTTTTGAATGTACTAAATAAATGATAACTACAGTCTGATTAGTTATTATAGGCAACATCTCCACTTTTTCAAACCCGCAGTTTAGTAAATATAGCCCTATAACTAAGTTATGTTGCATACATCTAAAAAACATTTCCAGAATATGGACATATCTTACACAAGACACTGCAAAAACTTTAATTCATGCACTCATCATCTTCAGCATTGACTATTGCAATTTCAACCTTACTGCTCTTCCCTGAACTAGACTCTTACCCCTTAAATCTATTTTGCACTCAGTAGCTAGATTGATTTTCCTTGCAACTCGTTTTTCGTCTCCTGAGTCACTCTGTCAGTCTCTACATTGGTTGCCTGTTTTCAATGTCTAATATAAAAATTTTCTACTAACATACAAGGCCAACAACAAATTGCACCGACATACATCTCTTCACTTGTCTGAAAATATCTCCCAACGTGACACCTCCATTCTGCAGAAGATCTGCGTTTCTCATTCACTCTCATTAACTGATCCTATTCCTGATTACAGGACTTTGTTCAGGCTGCACCCACTTTGTGGAATTTCCTTCCTCAAAAAACAAGACTTTCCTCTAGTCATCAAACCTTCAAGCATTCTCTGAAAGCCCACCTCTTCAGGCAAGTTTATAAAATTCCTCATATACCCTCTTAACCTAGGTTACCCTATTACCACCCTTTACACAGCTCACACGAATCAACAATCCTTTGACCAACATTACTGTGTCACTGGATCACATAGACCACTAAGCACCATTGCAATCCTGCTAGACCAATATGCAGTTTGTAGCACTGTCTATATTACCCAGTATTGTTTTATTACTGTGTTTGTTCCCAATTGTAAAGTGCAACAGAATTTGCTGGCGCTATATAAATGTTGATGATGATGGAGTCATTTAAAGGTAATCAATTTAACCTTGTCCATGTAAGTGCGGTGTCCAATATAGGATAGGAACCTCAGGTTTATATGGTCTGTACAGCATAAGACTTTTACATCAAAAGAGAAGTGCTTGTTTGTGGTTCTATTTAAAGATTCATTACTCCTGCATCTGTTAATATGTTTATTATATTCTTGCATGTCATATATTTGTCATATTAAGATGATTTTAACAATGATTATGAATGTGTGCACAAATGTATTAATTCTGTGGGTTATTTTTGTCATCCTCAGTTTAGGTGTTATAAAGAGGGAACACTGTAATGTGCATCTTATATACATACACACAAATAGTATTATACAATACTTGAAAGTATTTGGCTCTCAACACGTTTGTCACATTTTCTCGCCACAGATTCTAAATGTGTAAAAGATTAAAGGAGGATTTTTGGCACTGATCCAGAATGTATTGAGTACCGTGACAAATGAAAGCAATATTCCAAAATTGCTGGAATTTAAAATGAATAATGATGTAAAAAAAAAATCATAATTCTTTTAATTACAGACTCAAATTTGAACAGTTTCAGAACATTTCCTTATAAGTAGGGATGAGCGCGCTCGGATTTCTGAAATCCGAGCCCACCCGAACGTTGCGGATCCGAGTCGGATCCGAGACAGATCCGGGTATTGGCGCCAAATTCAAAAGTGAAACTGAGGCTCTGACTCATAATCCCGTTGTCGGATCTCGCGATACTCGGATCCTATAAATTCCCCGCTAGTCGCCGCCATCTTCACTCGGGCATTGATCAGGGTAGAGGGAGGGTGTGTTAGGTGGTCCTCTGTGCTGTTTAGTTCTGTGCTGTTTAGTTCTGTGCTGTTTAGTTCTGTGCTGTTTAGTTCTGTGCTGTTTAGTGCTGTTTAGTGCTGTGCTGTTTAGTGCTGTGCTGTGCTGTGCTGTGCTGTGCTGTGCTGTGTTCTGCAGTATCAGTCCAGTGGTGCTGTGTGCTGTGCTCTGTCCTTCTGAGGTCAGTGGTGCTGCTGGGTCCTGTGCTGTGTCCTGTTCAGTCCAGTGGTGCTGTGTCCTGTGCTCTGTGCTTCTAAGGGCATAGTTATTTCCCCAATATTCCCCTGTGTTTAAAAAAATAAAAAAAAGTTTTTTTTATAAAATACCAAAAACTACTTTAATATTTTTTAATTACCACAAAATTTTCACAACCAATCCTGCAGTATAAGCCCATTGGTACTGCAATATTACCAAGTTCACACATTCAGCAGTAAAAGTCCAGTGGTACTGCAATATTACAAAGTTTACACATTCTGCAGTATCAGTCCAGTGGTGCTGTGTCCTGTGCTCTGTCCTGCTGAGTTCTGTAGTGCTGCTGGGTCCTGTGCCGTGTCCTGTTCAGTCCAGTGGTGCTGTGTCCTGTGCTCTGTGCTTCTAAGGGCATAGTTATTTCCCCATTATTCCCAAGTTTGTAAAAAATAAAAAAAAAGTAAAAAAAAAAAAAAAATTTAAAAAAAAAAAAAATATATAATAATTATAACCAAATTTGCAAAACCAATCCAGCATTATAAGTCCATTGGTACTGCAATATTACCAAGTTCACACATTCTGCAGTATCTTGTGCTACATATAATGGAGACCAAAAATTTGGAGGATAAAGTAGGGAAAGATCAAGACCCACTTCCTCCTAATGCTGAAGCTGCTGCCACTAGTCATGACATAGACGATGAAATGCCATCAACGTCGTCTTCCAAGCCCGATGCCCAATCTCGTAGTACCGGGCATGTAAAATCCAAAAAGCCCAAGTTAAGAAAAAGTAGCAAAAAGAGAAACTTAAAATCATCTGAGGAGAAACGTAAAGTTGCCAATATGCCATTTACGACACGGAGTGGCAAGGAACGGCTTAGGCCCTGGCCCGTGTTCATGACTAGTGGTTCAGCTTCACCCACGGATCTTAGCCCTCCTCCTCCTCCCCCCCCCTACAAAAAATTGAAGAGAGTTATGCTGTCAGCAACAAAACAGCAAACAACTCTGCCTTCTAAAGAGAAATTATCACAAATCCCCAAGGCGAGTCCAAGGGTGTTGGTGGTTGTCAAGCCTGACCTTCCCATCACTGTACGGGAAGAGGTGGCTCGGGAGGAGGCTATTGATGATGTAGCTGGCGCTGTGGAGGAACTTGATGATGAGGATGGTGATGTGGTTATTGTAAATGAGGCACCAGGGGGGGAAACAGCTGATGTCCATGGGATGAAAAAGCCCATCGTCATGCCTGGTCAGAAGACCAAAAAATGCACCTCTTCGGTCTGGAGTTATTTTTATCCAAATCCAGACAACCAATGTATGGCAATATGTAGCTTATGTAAAGCTCAAATAAGCAGGGGTAAGGATCTTGCCCACCTAGGAACATCCTCCCTTATACGTCACCTGAATAACCTTCATAGTTCAGTGGTTAGTTCAGGAACTGGGGCTAGGACCCTCATTGGTACAGGGACACCTAAATCCCGTGGTCCAGTTGGATACACACCAGCAACACCCTCCTCGTCAACTTCCTCCACAATCTCCATCAGATTCAGTCCTGCAGCCCAAGTCACCAGCCAGACTGAGTCCTCCTCAATACGGGATTCATCCGAGGAATCCTGCAGCGGTACGCCTACTACTGCCACTGCTGCTGTTGCTGCTGTTAGTCGGTCATCTTCCCAGAGGGGAAGTCGTAAGACCGCTAAGTCTTTCACCAAACAATTGACCGTCCAACAGTCGTTTGCCATGACCACCAAATACGATAGTAGTCACCCTATTGCAAAGCGTATAACTGCGGCTGTAACTGCAATGTTGGTGTTAGACGTGCGCCCGGTGTCCGCCATCAGTGGAGTGGGATTTAGAGGGTTGATGGAGGTATTGTGTCCCCGGTACCAAATCCCCTCGAGATTCCACTTCACTAGGCAGGCGATACCAAAAATGTACAGAGAAGTACGATCAAGTGTCCTCAGTGCTCTTAAAATTGCGGTTGTACCCACTGTCCACTTAACCACGGACATGTGGACAAGTGGTTCTGGGCAAACGAAGGACTATATGACTGTGACAGCCCACTGGGTAGATGCATCCCCTTCCGCAGCAACAGCAACAGCTGCATCAGTAGCAGCATCTACAAAATGGCTGCTCATGCAAAGGCAGGCAACATTGTGCATTACAGGCTTTAATAAGAGGCACAACGCTGCCAACATATTAGAGAAAATGAG
Source organism: Mixophyes fleayi (assembly GCF_038048845.1). Classification (NCBI taxonomy): domain Eukaryota; kingdom Metazoa; phylum Chordata; class Amphibia; order Anura; family Limnodynastidae; genus Mixophyes; species Mixophyes fleayi. The sequence continues at coordinate 132,887,967 of NC_134407.1, forward strand.
GGAAATTATCTCCCAGTGGCTTACCCCACTTAGACTCTCATGGGGATTTGTGGTGTCAGACAATGCCAGTAACATTGTGCGGGCATTAAATATGGGCAATTTCCAGCACGTCCCATGTTTTGCCCACACCATTAATTTGGTGGTGCAGCATTACCTCAAGAGTGACAGGGGTGTGCAGGAGGTGCTTGCGGTGGCCCGCAAAATTGCTGGACACTTTCGGCATTCAGCCAGTGCCTACCGCAGACTAGAGGCACATCAAAAAAGCTTGAACCTGCCCTGCCATCACCTCAAACAAGAGGTTGTGACGCGCTGGAACTCCACCCTCTATATGCTGCAGAGGATGGAGGAGCAGCAAAAGGCCATTCAGGCCTACACAGCCACCTACGACATAGGCAAAGGAGTGGGGATGCGCCTGAGTCAAGCGCAGTGGAGACTGATTTCCGTGTTGTGCAAGGTTCTGCAGCCATTTGAACTTGCCACACGAGAAGTCAGTTCCGACACTGCCAGCTTGAGTCAGGTCATTCCCCTGATCAGGCTGTTGCAGAAGCAGCTGGAGAAAGTGAGGGAGGAGCTGGTAAGCCATTGCGATTACAGCAAGCATGTAGCTCTTGTGGATGTAGCCCTTCGTACGCTTTGCCAGGATCCGAGGGTGGTCACTCTTTTAAAGTCAGAGGAATACATTCTGGCCACCGTGCTCGATCCTCGGTTTAAAGCGTATGTTGTGTCTCTGTTTCCGGCGGACACAAATCTACAGCGGTGCAAAGACCTGCTGGTCAGGAGATTGTCCTCTGAAGAGGACCGTGACATGCCAACAGCTCCACCCTCATTTTCTTCCACATCTATGGCTGCGAGGAAAAAGCTCAGTTTTCCCAAAAGAGGCACTGGCGGGGATGCTGATAACATCTGGTCCGGACTGAAGGACCTGCCAACCATTGCAGACATGTCTACTCTCGCTGCATTGGATGCTGTCACAATAGAAAAAATTGTGGATGATTACTTTGCTGACACCATCCAAGTAGACATGTCAGACAGTCCATATTGTTACTGGCAGGAAAAAAAGGCAGTTTGGAAGCCCCTGTACAAACTGGCTCTATTTTACCTGAGTTGTCCCCCCTCCAGTGTGTACTCGGAAAGAGTTTTTAGTGCAGCGGGGAACCTGGTCAGTGAGCGGCGAAGGAGGTTGCTTCCTCACAACGTTGAAAAAATGATGTTTATAAAAATGAATAATCAATTCCTCAATGAAGTACAGCACTGCCCTCCAGATACTACAGAGGGACCTGTGGTTGTGGAGTCCAGCGGGGACGAATTGATAATGTGTGATGAGGAGGAAGTACACACTGTAGGGGGAGAGGAATCAGAGGTTGAGGATGAGGACGACATCTTGCCTCAGTAGAGCCTGTTTAGTCTGTACAGGGAGAGATGAATAGCTTTTTTGGTGTGGGGGCCCAAACAAACCAATCATTTCAGTCAAAGTTGTTTGGTAGGCCCTGTCGCTGAAATGATTGGTTTGTTAAAGTGTGCATGTCCTATTTCAACAGCAGACCTCTCAACTGCAGCTCATCCCTCCTCTGCGGGGATAATGTCTCCTGTGCTCTGACACGTCACTCTGTGTACTCTCAGCCTCAGGATCTGACACTACAGCTACCATGCCTCTTGTAGCAGCCCTCACTCCAGGGCCTCTTCCATGTGCAGTGTCCCCCTCTCTCTTGGGTTCACTATAGTGGCATGGAGTTCTCCCCCTCATCCAGGGCACACATTCCTTGCCCTGGCTCAGTCACCACGCTCAGACTTCCAGGCAATGCTGGGGGAGCCTGGGAGCTTCCACCCCAGGTCCCCAGCTACAACTCTCCTCTCCTGTGTCTTCTCTCTCTTTCTGACACTTTAAAGATCGTGCCTTTAAATGAAAAAGTCAGTCTTCATTGCACGACTATGTGCAAGTGCAACAGGGACATTTTTTTGGGTTTACAAAGTCAAACAATAACACTACGACCCTGTCTGTCTGGGGTCTGTCAATGACGAATTGTCTGGAGCATGTTTTGAGGAGGTATTGTGGCCCCGGTATCAAATTGGGTACCGGGGCCACCCCACTATGCAGTCCAGATACTTGTTTGGTGGAATTCCGACACGTGGAGGGTTTTTTAATTATATTGTGGCCTCGGTACCAAATTGTGTACCGGGGCCACCACACTACGCAGTCAAGATACTTGTTTGGTGGAATTCAGACCAGTTGAGGGTTTTATTATTATATTGTGTGGACCACTCTATCTATACCACACTACAACTCTATACCACTCTATTTCCTACTTTAATTCTATTACTAATTAATTAACATAAAGAGGAACAAAAATAACCAATTTTACCAAAAGTATAATATGACTTAGACTTACAAACACTACACTTGAAAGATCGTGCCTTTAAATGAAAAAGTAAGTCTTCATTGCACGACTATGTGCAACAGGGACAGTTTTTTTCTTTACAAAGTCAACTAATAACACTTGGACCCTGTCTGTCTTTAACATACTTAATGGGATCTCAATGACGAATTGTCTGTAGCATGTTTGGAGGAGGTATTGTGGCCCCGGTATCAAGTTGGGTACCGGGGCCACCCCACTACGCAGTCCAGATACTTGTTTGGTGGAATTCTGACACGTGGAGGGTGTATTTATTTTATTGTGGCCCCGGTATCAAGTTGGGTACCGGGGCCACCCCACTACGCAGTCCAGATACTTGTTTGGTGGAATTCTGACACGTGGAGGGTTTTTTAATTATATTGTGGCCTCGGTACCAAATTGTGTACCGGGGCCACCACACTACGCAGTCAAGATAGATAGATGCGTATCATAGATAAAGTACATTCAGTGGTGTGGGGCAAATTGAAAAATATTCAAAATGCACTGACATTATCAAAAACAAGAGGTTGTCACACGCTAAAACTCCAACATGTATATGATGGAGAGGATGGAGGAGCAGCCGTATGTGTAGTGTAATGCAGACCTGTTGAAGGTTTTTTATATATTTTATTGTGGTGCCCAGTGCCCACTCCTCTACGCAGTCCAGGTACATTTATTGGTGCGATTCATAAAAGTTCAGGGTTTTTAAGATATTGTGGTGACCCACTCCTCTACGCAGTCCAGGTACATTTATTGGTGCGATTCATAAAAGTTCAGGGTTTTTAATATATTGTGGTGACCCACTCCTCTACGCAGTCCAGGTACATTTATTGGTGCGATTCTTAAAAGTTCAGGGTTTTTAAGATATTGTGGTGACCCACTCCTCTACGCAGTCCAGGTACATTTATTGGTGCGAATCAAACAAGTTGATGGTTTTCTTATTATATATATTGTGGTGACCCACTCCTCTACGCAGTCCAGGTACATTTATTGGTGCGATTCTTAAAAGTTCAGGGTTTTTAAGATATTGTGGTGACCCACTCCTCTACGCAGTCCAGGTACATTTATTGGTGCGATTCATAAAAGTTCAGGGTTTTTAATATATTGTGGTGACCCACTCCTCTACGCAGTCCAGGTACATTTATTGGTGCGATTCATAAAAGTTCAGGGTTTTTAATATATTGTGGTGACCCACTCCTCTACGCAGTCCAGGTACATTTATTGGTGCGAATCAAACAAGTTGATGGTTTTCTTATTATATATATTGTGGTGACCCACTCCTCTACGCAGTCCAGGTACATTTATTGGTGCGATTCATAAAAGTTCAGGGTTTTTAATATATTGTGGTGACCCACTCCTCTACGCAGTCCAGGTACATTTATTGGTGCGAATCAAACAAGTTGATGGTTTTCTTATTATATATATTGTGGTGACCCACTCCTCTACGCAGTCCAGGTACATTTATTGGTGCGATTCATAAAAGTTCAGGGTTTTTAAGATATTGTGGTGACCCACTCCTCTACGCAGTCCAGGTACAATTATTGGTGCGATTCATAAAAGTTCAGGGTTTTTAATATATTGTGGTGACCCACTCCTCTACGCAGTCCAGGTACAATTATTGGTGCGAATCATAAAAGTTCAGGGTTTTTAAGATATTGTGGTGACCCACTCCTCTACGCAGTCCAGAAAGATACCTTTTTGCAACGTTTTGGACTAATAACTATATTGTGAGGTGTTCAGAATACACTGTAAATTAGTGGAAATGCTTGTTATTGAATGTTATTGAGGTTAATAATAGCCTAGGAGTGAAAATAAGCCCAAAAACTTGATTTTTAAACTTTTTATGTTTTTTTCAAAAAAAATCCGAATCCAATACCTTAAATCCGAACCGAGACCTTTCGTCAAGTGTTTTGCGAGACAAATCCGAACCTCAAAAATAACGAAAATCCGGATCCAAAACACAAAACACGAGACCTCAAAAGTCGCCGGTGCACATCCCTACTTATAAGCCATACACATTTGTTCATTGACTCAACAGCCCATGTAAGAAACGAGGGGATCACATTTTCATGTCTGTTAAACACCCTGGGTCATCAGGAGTCATATTTGCACTATTTCCATATGCAGCTTTTGAGGCATTTTACACTTAGGACTAGAGATGCTCGGGCTCGGTTTTTGGAAAACAGAGCCCACCCGAACATCGGAAATCCGAGTACCGCCGAGCCATCAAGGTACTTTCGAGCGCCCTCAGGATGGGAAAACGAGGGAAAACGTCATCGATGCATCGTTGGATCTCACGAGTTTTGGATTATATAAGTACCGCCCTCCATGGAGATCCGGCGCCATTTCACAGAGAGACACAGAAGGGGTAGCAGGGTTCTTGGCTGTCTCCAGTGCAGTTGGGCAGCATCATTAATTAAAGATGATGGCTGGCAGTGCTCTTAAAAGACCCCTGTCACATTGCTCTGTGCCAGCTAGTTCTGCAACTGTCGTTGAGGCATCTTCTTGTAAGGTCAGTCATGACGATGCAAGGCCTTGTCATTCTGACTCAAAAAGTGGCGCCCAAATACTTTTACATGTAAAAGCCGAGCAGGAAGAAAACAGTAAGGCATTAGCAGAAAATGTATGCTCAGATTCAGAAATGAAACAAATCCCTGAGGAGAGTCTATTCACGAGTGCTATGTGTATGCCTGACCTTTCTGATACTGTATTCATAAAGAAGCCTCCTTTCAGCATTCTGCAGATGTGTAGATGAGCAGCCAAGTGTAGCAGGTGATACACAAATTGAGGATGCCACTTTGAAATTGCAACAGGATGAGGGGGATATTTGTGTAGCTGACGACAGCGCTAATGAGGATGTTGATGACGGTGATGTTGTTTGTGTAAGTCCTGCACCAGTGGAAGCAGTTCTTGCCAGTGATAAGAAAAAGACCAATGTCATGCCTGGGCATAAGACCAAAATATCCACCTCTTACGTGTGGAATTATTTTTACCCAAATCCTGACAACAGTTGTCTAGCCATTTGTAGTGTTTGTAAAGCCCAGTTAGTGGAGGTAGGGACCTTAACCATCTAGGAACATCATCCATGTTACGCCATTTGAAGAGAGTTCATGAGAAGCTTTTGGGAAAATCAGAAAGTTATGCTAAAAAAGCAAGAAGTCTAGCATCAGCTAGCTCCCTTCTCTCATCTAGATCCCGGTACCTGCAATCTACACCCACAACACCATCCCCATCAATATCCTCACTAGTGATCGGAGTTAGTCCTCCATCTAAGTTTCTAAGGCTAGATGACTCCTCCACTATCCAGGATTTCTCAGAAGAATTCTTTAGGGCCCATTCTGCTGCTGCTGGGGGTGGATCTTCATCCCAAAAGCAGACCAAAATGAAGACTACTAGTAGTTTACAAAAAATGACTGTTGAACAATTCTTTGCAGGAGGAGGCAAGTATGAAAGCTCTCACCCAGTCGCAAAGCAGACCACATACGCCATGGCAACTATGCTAGTATCAGATCTGCGTCCAATATCCATTATTAATGCAGCTGGTTTTAGACACTTAATTAAGGTCTTTTGTCCCCGTTACCAAATTCCATCACAACACCATTTTACTAGAAAAGCTATTCCTCATCTCTACATAAAAATGTAATTATTGGGCTACAAAATGCCATTCTTCCCACTGTACACCTAACCACAGGTATGTGGACAAGCGGAACTGGGTAAACTAAAGAATATATGACTGTGACAGCCCACTGGGTTGGTGATTAGCCTTCACAAGCAAGAACAGCAGCAGCATATACCCAATTACGTCACATTTTTCTGAGGCAGGCTACTCTGTGTATCACTGGCTTCACTAAGCGGCATACAGCTGACAATCTGTTACAAAAACGAAGGGATGTCATTGATGCATGGCTTATCCCGCTTGGACTTTCCTCGGGATATGTAATTTCTGATAACGTCACCAATATTGTGAGAGCATTACAGCTGGGTGAATTTAATCACATTCCCTGTTTTTCTCACACAATCAACTTGGTGGTGCAGAGCTTTTTGAAAAATGACAGGGATGTGCAGGAGATGCTGTCTTTTGCCCGTAAAATTTCAAGACATTTCCGGCATTTTGCAATAGCATGTAGGAGATTGCAGCAGCTACAAGAACATTTTAATTTGCCCTGCCACCAACTGAAGCAAGAGGTGGTAACAAGGTGGAATTCCACCCTTTGTATGCTTCTGATGATGGAAGAACAGTGAAAAGCCATCCACGCTTACTCCACAAGCCATAACATTTGGAAAGGAGGAGGAATGTATTTTATTCCAGCGCAATGGAGAATAGTTTCCGTGTTATGCAGGGTGCTGAAATTATTCAAAGTAGTCACCTGTGAAGTGAGTTCAGACACTGCTAGCTTGAGCCAAGTGATTCCCTTAATTAGACTTTTGGAAAATGAAATTGAGAAACTGAAGGAGGAGATGAAATATAGCAATTATGATAAGTATATCGGACTTGTAGATCATGTACTTTATTCGCTTTGCCAGGATCCAAGAGTTCTCAAAATCTTAAAATCGGATCACTACATTTTGGCGACTGTGCTTGATCCTAGGTTTAAGAGCTATGTCTTCTCTTTGCTTCAAACTGACCTAGATCTCAAGAGGTGCAAGGAACTCCTGGTGAGCAAGTTGACAGCTCAAGTGGTACGTGGCATGACAGCATCTCCTCCTTCAGTTTCTCAGGCAACTGCTGGTAGGAAAAAACTAAGAACTTTCCCAAGAGACCCAGGAATGATGCAGATGACTCATCACAACATTGTGACATCTGGTCTGCTCTAAAAGAATTGACCAAAAATGGTGACTCCTCTGCCATAACTTCACCTGATCCTACTATTGACATCCAAAGGTTGGTGGAGGATTATTTTAACGACAGCATTGAAATAGACATGTCAGATAGTCCCTTTACATACTGGAAGGAAATAAAATGCAATTTGTAGACCCATGCACAAACTCGCTTTGCAATACCCTCCAGTGTGTACTCGGAAAGAGTTTTCAGCACAACAAGGAACCTTGTCAGCGATCGGCATAGGAGGCTACTTCCTAAAAATGTGTAAAAGATGATGTTCATCAAAATGAACTACAAATTCCACAAGGAATGCCTTTACCGCCAATTACATCAAAATACAGAGACTTCTGTAATGGTGCATTTCTCCGGGGATTATTTAATATTGTGTAAGGATGATGTACACACTAATGAGGGTGAAGATGATGACCGCATCTTGCCACTGTAGTGTTCATTGACAGCAATGTTGGGTTTAAGGCACCTAAGCTAGCTATTTGTAGCTTGTTTTGTGGGGGCCCAAACAAACCAAACGCTTCAGCCACAGAAGTGGCACTGCTTGTCGCTGGAGTGCTTCCTTGTTTAAACTGTACATGTCCTTTTCAATATCTTACAGAAGGGTGGGTAGGAGGGCCCAAGGACAATTACATCTTGCACCACTTTTCTTTTCTGCCACTGCAGTGTGGTAATGTTTCCTAGATGTGCTATGAACTGCCGTGTGTTTGTGTCGTTGCTCTGTCGCTTAGCATCTAGCCAGGTTGCTGCAGTCTTTGTCCGAAAGTAGACGAAAATAATATTGTGGCCTGTGAGTTGTTCAAAAGTGACTGGAAATTAGTGTAATTAAGGTTAATAATAATGTAGGAACAAAAAAAGAGCAAACAAAGTATGCAAATTTAGCAACATTTTAACAATTTTTCTAAAAAATACAGATCCAAAACCAAAACCAATACACGCAAGGGTGGTTTTGCCAAAAGCAAAACACGAAGTTAATACAGATCCAAAACCAAAAGCAAAACACGGGGGCCAGTGAACATCTTTGCTTATGACTGGAGAGGCAGAACAGGGGAGAAAATGATTGGTCAAGTGTAAGCCGAGTACAGTAAGTGCGTGTTGATTTTATTGTGACTAAAGTAGACATGGATGCAGATACACCTGTTAGGGGCATATCTCTTACGTGTGCTCGAGGGCTGGTACAATGAGAAGCATTGGTGATAACGACGATCAGCAGTACTTGTTAGTCTTTTCTGACTAGTTGATAGTACTTAAATTATTAGTTTGGCTGCTATATTATTTGATGTTGCGGAAATGATGTTGCATTACCTGATATTTCCATTTGAATTGTGGAAGGAAAGAAGATTCCCATTTCATTGTTTCATTGTAATCATTGTTGTCTCCACCATTCTATGGAGCTACAGAGTTTGTGCAGCCTATAAATAGACAATTATAATAATCATTATTAAAGGGGAAAGCAACAGGTGTATTTAATTGAATTTAATTACATTTTATATGATAAATGTGATTTTCACATTTATTAATAACTTTCAATACACTATTCTCTGTTGTTTATATAACACTACATTACATTATTATATTGTGTACAAATAGGTTAATGTGAAAGTCGCATTTACTGCTAATGTGGTCAAGCCATATCTCTACACTATTTGGGGCGTAAGTATACACACTTGTTACTCTTGAAGTACATTTTGCACAAAACAATGCTAATGAAGTAATGAATTACAGCTGGAAGCATCCTATGCACATAAATATACTTTTTCATGTGTGCATCTTTTCCTACATATGCTCAGGACGGAAATGCAACCAACTCTACTTGGCCCCACTATGGCTAAAATAAAGTATCCACTCCCTCTAGCTTTTTCACATTTTATTTTATTAAATCATGGAATAAAAATGGACTTATTCAGGAGATACTCAGTGAAGCTTTTTCATTACAAATAAAAACAGACAATAATTGAATATAAATGTTTATTATTTTAATACTTGGCTGATGCACCATCTCTACCAGCTGGACACTGCAATTGTCACCCTTTGTAACCCTTCAGGCTGGATGGAAACAGTTAAGCCACAGAAATTTTAAGATCAAACTATCAATGGGATTGAGGTCCTTATAGCATTGCGCTCCCACTTCCATACTTCATAGAAGGGTTAGTTCTTGGCTTGATGTGCTGTATTAGGCTTGTATTAAACATTGCACTTAACTTGAAAGCCAAAATGTTCAATCTTTGTTTCATCAGACTGTAGAATTTTCCCCCACTTAATATTGGGGTCTCCTACATGCTCTCTGGTAAACTTTAGGTGAGATTTTAATATAAGTTTTGCAATGTGGTTTTCTTTTTCCCACCTTCCCATAAAGCGCAGATTTGTGAAGTGCCTGGTTTATTGTTGTCCCATGAACAATTTCTCTGGTATGGCTTTAAATGTTCTATGATCTTCATGAGGAAGCTCTACTTACATAATCAATGTAATCAATTATTGACAAGAAAAAACATTCGTTTTTTATTTCGGCATTATAGGAATTGTTATCCTGATCAGTGGCAAAAATTGCCAAATACATTTAGATTCCAAGACATAAGAAAATGTAATGTAAGAAATACCAAAAGAGTGAATACTTTTTATCTACTGTCTATATTTATACAAAGGGAGATATTTATATGTTTATCCTTGCTCTGAGTTTGCCTAGACAGTTGGATACACAACAACTGTATCAACATTAAACTTACGATGCAGTTATTGCATAATCTATTGAGGCAAACTCGGATGATTGACAGATATTCTACATATACACTTTACAAGTCACTAAATAGACTATTTTTCAATGTAAATCATACAGAAGAGGTTATAATGTAACTATATCTTCCTACTGATTTAGGAGGAAGGATGTTTTACGATTAGAAAATCAAATGTTAAAGGTTTGCTTTGCAATCATATTTGTCTTTTAAATAACAAGTCTAGTGTAGATTATACGTTTATTTCTTGGAAGGTTCAGCTTGCAAACATCTGTTAAGCTGAAACACTCTCTCTTGGCTTTTGTTATAAATAAACATTCATTAGCTATCATTTTATTGTTTTATTTTTGTGGGCATATGCAGCAAAGTGTCCTGTTACACAAGACTCACATGCCAGTAATTACTCTTCAACCCCATTACTTGAACATAGGTGGTTTGTATAATTCCCCTCATCTGAAACTGTATTTTCCTTTTTAATAAATGAGAGAATCACAGAATAGCTGGATTATTATGTGCAAAATGACAGAATTGTAATAGCCCAGGAACATTACAGTGTACATGTTCTGTTATCTAACGATAGTTTTACTGATCTACATGGCTTATTACATTTCATTGTGAAATTAAAAATGGTCTCTATTGCATAAACCTTCACATCTCTTGAGACAATACTTGGAGGTTTATAAAAGAGGTCTTGATTAACTCATTGGCCTTGGTTATTGAAACGTAAATTAGTAAAGAAATGCATTGAAGCCTGTTAGCCTCAAATTAAAGAAGACTAATTGCCACTATGTATTGTCTGTCCTGCAGATGGAATAGGCAGAGTATAGTTTGTGCCAGGGCCCGATTAAGATACCATGGTGGCCATAGGCAAGATGTTTTTTGAAAAAGCAGTCATAAAATTGGGTTAGTAATCTTAGTCCCCTAGTGTCCACCAGGTCTTAGGCAGAAGCCTCAGTTGTCTGATGGATAATTTGGCTTTGCTTTTTGCCCCCACATTTAGCAGGCTTTGTCTTATATTATTTTGTGAAAGCTCCTGTAGAATAGGGCTACTTTTTCCGTGTATGTAATTGTTACTGTGAAGTTTGTGAACTGTTTACACAGCTAAACATAGTACCTCCTTTAAAGCCATAGATATACACTATTAGGAATGGATAAGAGATGCGGTTTCCACTTCCTTATCATGGTTACAGCTCTAAGCTTTACCTCTATATGACAGCAGTGAATATACGGCTATCCTCACTCTGCACAGGATTATGAACTTGCTAGTAAAGCTGTACATTGCACATTGACGTTTTTAGATTTGTCTTCAGGATGGGAAAAATCAAGGTCAATTTCTGGAGTGGAATTGTTTTGTGCAATGTAAAGATTTTTTTAGGCTCCAGCTTTAAAAATTAAGCTTAATGATTTCTTCCTCTATCTCAAATGTTTGATCTGAGAACGACGAGTTTATTGTGACTGTTTTGGTCCCTTCCAGCTGTAATCAGACTGTTTATTATCTATTGATGTGTTCAGCTATTGAGGCAGCTTGATGGTGGGAGCCCAGGCTCTCATCACTGAGAGATGGAACTAATCACACTGTGTACAAGAAATGCATCTACCATGACACAGATTATGGCATGCCAGCCTGAAATCACAACACTGGGGGAACCTAACGTTTCTGTTGTAGTAAATGAACAGGAATGTAATTTCTTCTCTTGAAGTTACTGGGACGTAATAGTAGGTTCATGATGTGTTTGTGGAAGCCTGGTAATCTGTATGTGGCATCAAACAATTTAAAGGGGAAGTATTGTGAGGACTTTTCTTTTCCTCTGTTGACTATTATAATAACCGGGCCCCATCTATGGGATCCTCACTGTGTCTGAGGTGAAGACCATCAAAACACTAATTTATATTTGCATTAATACTTGGCAGATAGACATGAGAGGAGTCTATTGAACTACTTGGATATCCCTTAATGGCCGGTGTCCCAAAGTATCGCTATGAGATATATTTACTAAACTGCGGGTTTAAAAAGTGTAGATGTTGCCTATAGCAACCAATCAGATTCTCACTGTCATTTTGTAGAATGCACTAAATAAATGAAAGCTGGAATCTGATTGGTTGCTATTGGCAACATCTTCACTTTTTCAAACCCGCAGTTTAGTAAATATACTTCAATACCTATTTCACAATTTTCCAGTCAGTTTTTAAGGGTCTAAATCTGAAGAGATGTGGAGGTTCCAGGATTAGGACCATCACTTCTAACTTTGTTTTAAAACGTTGTATAATGAAACTGTCTGAGATGATTATTGCTTTTATTACATTATGCATGGTGTTGGTGTTAAAGTCCAAGCATGGCATATGCCAATCTGTAATAGTGATGTACACATCCCACATCCCAATAGTACACCTCCCACATCTTTTTCGGTTAAAGCCATTTGTGCATGTAGAATACATTCAGCAGCTGAGTCATTCTTTTTTTAAACAAAGATGTCTGCTATCAGACATCTCCCGCTGTTGTACATGTCAAAAAATTTATGGAGAAGCTCACCTAAACAAAGTCATGTATAAAGCAATATTGCATAAATCCTGCCTAGGAACATTGTACACTGCCACATGGAAAGCGCCTGAATCACTACAGTTATTCTCTATATATTACTATTTTCTTAAATCTCCCTCAAGCCAGAGCCCATTGTATGGTATTCCTCCAATCACCTATTTAGTTCACATCTTACATTGATATATTGTGAATCCCCTCACACAAAACAAAGTAGGAATGATGACAATGTGAATCTCTTGTCTCACTGTGCTGTATTGTGGGCACTGCTGTAAGCACTACGCAGGTTGAAGGCTCTCTTCTCTCACTGCTGTCCGGGGCTATGAAGATCCTTTGACCCAAAATAAACCGGACCCTGAATTTTTCCAACCACAAAAATTACATTTAATGGACAATTTATGAGTCAGGCTCGAAATGTTTGACAAGGCTTAGTGACATAGTGTACCTGAACAGCTGCCAAGTAAAAGTCTGAGAAAGTGCAGATGCCAGGGACACTTTAGAGTGAGAGTCTCCAGTTAGTGAAATCCACATCCCCAAATTAAGAGGGGCAGCGGGGACCACATGGATTTAGATCTGTACTGTATAGTTGCTGCATAGTCCAACCTTGTAATAATTCCCTGAGAATGACTGTTTTAGGAAAGTCTGAATATAGATCTTAACATCACTCTGTGCAGCTAAGCAATGAGGACAGATTTTCTGCAGCTCATCCATTGTTCATTTATTCTCACCCTCAGTTTTTAGCATTCTTTCTGTATGTCTTCAGCTGTCAGACTCTATGATGAAAAATATCTATAAACTTAATTACTGTTGAGTGCACTGGATGTTACTCTCTTATACAGATGAATGATTTTGTGACTTTTTTTAATCCCTATCTCCTTCGTTCCATTTAATATTTTTTTTACGTGGTAATCACATTACTCTTTGCGGAGATTCAATTAACCACAAAGGGAGGCTGGAGACTTAGGCGCTGTGCTCCTGAATGCACTTGCGGATAATACAGTACTGAAATATTTACTTATTTTTGCTTGCAACTGTATGAGTTGAGGATATCTGTAAGGCTGGATGCACACTACAGGGTTTTCAGCAGATTATTGGGCCAATCAAATGATAAATGACCGTTCAGCCCGATATCTCATTAGTGTGTACGCTGTAACTATGAACATTTATCACTCCTAAGCACATCATATCGTTTCATTTGATTTTTAAACCAGACTAAATGTGTCTTTCAACGATGGAACAATGTCGTGCCAATTCTGCAGTGAGTTTGCACTTATGACCGGCCGTGTCCATAGTTCTCTATGAAGTGTGCAGAGTCATGATCTTTTCAGCCAAAGGCTATGACAGATGAAGAGCACAGATCTGAAGGTAAATCATGTAAGACTTGCTTAGTGTGTGCACATGAATCGGCATGCTGATCAGGACATTTTTTTTTTTGGTCGTTGGTAAAATTGTTAAAGATGTCGCATTGGGAAGAATGTTCTGTAGTGTGTACCCAGAGCCTAAGACTTCAGGCCGGACATCGCAGTGAAGCATCATATTATTTTATAGAGAATAAATGCACTTTTTTTTCAGAAATCAGAAATCAGAAATCTTTAAGTGGCATGGGGTGGTGTTCAGATCTGTTCCTCGTTATACTGTCATCATTGCCAAAGTTTCTGTGGCTGCAAAGGGCAGTTGTGTTTGTTCTCCTTTTGCTGTGAGGATCTTGTTATTTATAAATTAAATGTATTCAAAAACTCTATAAGATGAAGAATAAAGCCTGTACATTAATTCTTCCGGTAAATGCATAATTAAATAGAACACGTGTGTCTGATATTAAAGCTGAAATTATATTTTGATTTTATCTCCTCTGTACTACATTTCCTTTTTCTTCCTTTCTGTTTAAACAAACGCATTTCATTCCGATCTCGCAGCCTCTCTGTAGTTGATTCAAGGAAATGTGCTGGTAATTCAATCGTCCAACCCCATCCCCCATGTACTGTTTGATCTCAAGTGTATTAAGTGATCAGATGTGTGATGGATAACTGTTATAGCAGGAAGAGACTAATATAGTATGCATTCTGTAAAGTATAGTAACTTCTTGTACTGAAGTAATATGGAAAATGTTTCTGAGGAGAAGAGAGTATTTATTGTCTTATACACAGATGAATACTATTTCCTGCAGATCACTGCTATAACTATTATTTATTTATTTGTAGAACACCAATATTTTCTGTAAGGTTGTACATCTAAGGGAATGAATGCAGAGCTTGGTGCATATTATATTACTATTGTGTTTGACTTATACGGCACCACAGTGCTCCGCAGCGTTAGACAGTGGGGAAAACAAAGTAAACAGACAATTTAAGCAGACATGAAAACAAAGAGTACGAAGGGCCCTGCTTGTGAGAGAGCTTGCAATCTAGTGGTAAAAAGACACAGATGTAACAAGAGGAACAAGTGTGGTTCCGAGTGGTGAAAACAGTAAAAGTGGGAGAAAGATAATTCTTAGTAAAAAAAATAATTCTACTAGAGGTGGTTATCAGAGAGGGGCAGATCTAAGAGGACTTGTGGGAAAGTATTTCAAGATGAGGTTTGAAAAGTTAGAAGGGGTGTTTTTGTTGAGGGCTTTGCAGTTGATTGTGAGCAATTTGATTTGAACTGTGAAGTGGCACATGTGGAGCTGCAAGAGAGGAAGATCAGTCCTACAGCAACATTTAAGATATAAGTGGGAAGAAACAGTTGAGGGGAATATGAAGTAGGAGTAGGTTGCAGTAGTCCAGACAGGAAATAAGGAACCAATACGTTATGGCAGATGGTTGTCATGACTCCTGCTGAGATTTGACTCTTAGCTCCTATAATTCCACAGCTGTAGAACACTACAGAGATCCTGAACTGCCCTTTCCCCATTGTGACATATATCATATCTTCACATTGTCCCCTTAGGTGCACATGGTAAGTTTGAATATATAAAGACTGCTAGATTTAAAGAGATTTCCACCATAATTAGGGTTTGTAAGTGGTACCTCCCCTTGGAACCAAGCCATTTTGAGGATGCAGCTGATACCAGTAATCACTTGTACTTGGGACTCCTCTGGAGATTGGTCGGTATTTTGTGGTAAAGTAGAGATCTGATAGATGACTGGAGCATCGGCATACTCCCTGTTGATGGAAGTGGTTTTACAGATTCCTGTTCCTCTAACCATCAGTAACATTCCATTACTGACAACTCTGCTTCTTGGTAACCAGACAATCACCAACTGTGTCAACTGCACAAAACCATCATGCCCCCAAATATAGGAAAGTAGTCACTGCCACCACCCGGAACCTTCACTGACACCTGGAACCACTTACTTGTGGGCGTTGTCTGTAGCTGCAGCAGCACGTCTTTGCCAGTGATTATGTCTGGTTCCTCCTGACCACTTACTTTATCAGGACTGCAGGGTAGTAGGCAAGTTGACTTAGGACCCTGGACTCAACACAGGATGGCTGTGGGGAATGGATTAGAGGGCTAGCTCTGTAGGTCACAGAAATTTAACACATTTAGGCATCTTGCAGAAATGGAGCAGATTCTTTTTGAAGAGTGGCATTCATTGCTCATAACAGCTCTTAAAAAGAGTAATTATACGCCACTAAAAGGTAGTAGTGATACACACACATACAGAGATGGGATCCAGATTACATGGGGTTGTCTGTTTTACACAAGTTGGCAGTGGGAATCCAGCCCCATCCCTTTAACCAGTCCAAATTGATTAACTTATCTTGTTGTGAATTAGTCAGCACCACGTTCATACCTTTATCATTTCACTCAGACATCAGAGCAGCAGTCCTGGTACTGCTGTAGTCAGAGCTCTGTCAGTTGTTAGTGCTGCTTTGCTGTCTGGGCCTCCAGGAGGCAGCACACCAGCGGGATTCATTATAATTCTGATGACTCTACCATAAATAGGTACATAACTGCTGCTTTCCAATCCCTACGTGGGGATGACACAAAGCTCCGGTTCCCATGAACTGAGAAGACACAATACCACCAGAAGCACCCCACCGGACTACCAAAGTAATTGTTGTAATTTAACAGCTCTTTGAAGATATAACAGCTCTCAACAAGTGTGTGATAGAACCATGAATAATAGAGCAAAAATGAGGGGGGGTTGTAACCGACCACGTGGCTCTATTAACATGGTCAACCAATGACCGCACATAGCAATAACGGTTATGGATCAATTGCATTTTTAACTGGGAACGATTTAAGTCCAAATGTATCGTAATTGTTTCATCCATCTATGGTGGTTGGTGAACCCCGCTAATGTATTGATTTCAAGCCAAATGAGCCAGAGAAATCACCACTCTGTGCCCAGCTCTATAATTATCACTGATGTGTAGGACTAGGCTCTTACTGCAGTGTTATGAGAATCACAAATGAATTGCAGCTCAGTCATTGACAGTGGTTACTAAATCCTGCAGGATGTATCCAATTACTAAATGATGTTGGCCCGTTACCAGGCAGATCCTGGCCCCTCACCTGTGCTGCTGTAATGATGGATGAATGAATGGGAGCCGTATTATCTCACACCAGGTTGTGCATAAATCACTTCATTAACATCAATGCTGTGCCTTATTTTTAAAAGGAAACCACAAAACCCCTGTACATCCTGATTTGAGCCGACTGTGCCCTTCTCTCTAAATAGTTACAAATTCTGCTTCCTGTAGCAATTCCTATCAGTGTCCCGCTCTGGGCAGGAATTCCTTCTGATGTGCTGGCTTCTGACAGGATATAAACAGGAAACGGCATCAGCGCTTAAAGCTGCACGCAAGCTGCACCCCCACCCTGAAAAGTCGCAACACAGCACCTCTACCCAAGGACTAGGGCTTCTTGTTCATTGTAGATCTGCAGAGCTCAGCAGGAAATTCCTGCTGCATTTCAGACTGTAAATCTCTGCATTATTTGATATTTTTACTAAACATCTGTTTGTGAGCCGTCTTCAGGAGGAAATCTCCGCTTATTGCTCTCCGCAGCAGAGATTGGCTGCCAGAACAAGCCGTTTGTGTTTGATGATTGGGAAGTAATGTATTAGGAGATGAGCAAGCTGTAAAATGTCATTCCTGGGCACTTTTACTGAGTGCAACTGGATATGAAGTCATTTCCCTCCACAGGAAAACAAAAGCTGGATAATATTATATAATACATACACAAATGATCTCCAGAAATATACAAATTTCTGTAAATATTATCTGTATCTTGATCTGAGATCTTGTGCCTTTTATATGATCCTATGACCATATAAAAGGCATATGCTTTATATCCATACTACATAGCCTTATAATACATAAATAATGTTAATATATGTCTAAATTTCTTTAAATAGTATAAACAGTAGGTCTGGTGTGATTGCTTATAATCGGTTAGCTCATGACTTAAGTGTTCATTAGGAAATATATGTATTATTCCTTATATGTCAGGTGCCATACAAATATAAAATGATGTCGTAATAATATAACAATGTTTTTTTTAAAAAATCTTAAACTGGAGGCAGATTAACATTTAGATAGATTGTCCCAGACTTGTGGTGCCCGATAAACGTAGAGGGATCAGTTTGTCAAATGACATTAAGAACCCTTAGCAGGCTTCTGGAAGTGGAGCTAAGATGATAAGTGTGGTGTGCTGCAACTAATCTAAAAAGTGAAAACTTCTTTTTCTCCAGTTACAGCCAAACTAGGTCTGATAGCATGTTGCAGTGGTGGGTACTATAGCTATGTTGCAAAACAAAATGGCAGATTGTGTTGAAGTTGTAGTGTGTGTCTAAACTGCCATTATGAGTGGCAGTGCCATAAATTACATCCCCATAGTCTATGATTGGATATACCATCAGTTCTGCAATGTACTTTCTGGCCATGAAAGGAAGCCAACATTTGTTTCTGCAGAGCAGGCAGAGTTTATAATACATTTTTGATGTTGGGTTCAGGGGCAGGCATAATCTATACGCATATTTTATATGACATTTGTTTTACAAATGGTGCGTAAGCCACTGAGGAAAATAGAAAACAGTAATGACCCCAAAACAGAGCTTTGAATGACAATGCAGGTAACATATAGGGTTGTCTAAAATAAATAGGAAAAATATTAACTAACATTGAGTTGTAGCTACTTTCACATAGGGCCTTGCATCCCCAGAGAACTACTATATGAGTATTGTGATCCTACTATCTCCCCATTCACAAGGTAGGCACTTTGTTTACTTAACCTTGTTTTCAAGAGAAGAACAAATGATAGGTTATAGAGGAACTTTTCAACCTTATGGTCCATTATGAAAGTGTTTATGTAAGGCATGTCACTATTGATGTTTCCGTCTGTGATGGTCGGTGGTCTAGAAACTGTCAAATATTACTATTTATATATCTCCTGCTCTAAATACTGTAATTCTAGCATAAATGTAGTTAAATTCTCCATTTTAGATCAACTGCAGTTCTACAACCATTATGCAAATATTGAAATTGTAAAACATCTAACCCGCAAATTGTACTAAGAGAACTGCTGGCTCTAATGACATATCGAGAGCAGGGGATTGAATAGCTTGGAGGAGTTCCTTGACTGCATCCCTTCAGATAAGTGATGAGCAGGAAGTTTTCTTGTTTTCTTCTCCAGAACTACTTTTTCTCTTGAATCTGTCAACAGTACGACCGTTGACACCAGAATGTCGACAGTCAGATTGTCGAAAGATTCATTATGACAAGTTTAAAATGTTGACATTTTGACTGTTGACAGTAGTAATGTCGACTGCCACAATGTCGACACTCAAAGGTTAATACCAGCCGCACCCGGCACTGCCCTTTGAATGTCGACAAAAAAAACAACGGGACAACTACAGACCATTAAAATAATTTTAATGGGAATTTCTTTTTAGGACAACTATGGACCATTAGAATAATTTTAATAGTTTGTTTGTTTTTGGGACAACCACGGACCATTGGAATTATTACAGCTGAAGAACCAGAAATTTGGTGAGTATCACTAGTTTTTTTTTCCAATAAAATTATTTTGGAAATGAAGCATGTAATTTATTGTAGCACCAGCATTCCCAAACTGTTAATGTCAGCCTTGGCTTGCTGGGACTTGTAGTGCACCGACACAATTTTGTGTCTTTATTACAAAAATAAATTTAATTACCCCACACCCACCTCCCAGGGGGTGTGGGAAGAGACCTAGTGCTTTCAGCATTGAGCTGGGTACCCTTAGGGGGGTCCATTTTTTTGTTTGTTTTTTGCAGACCCATCTCCCTAGGGAATCCAGGCTCATGCTGACCAGCCTGGGGCTTGTTGTCATTATGGCAGGTTCCCATGTTATAGTGCCACCAGCCCCTAGTGCTGGTTCTAGTAAATTTGGGAACCCACACTGTTTGTCCCTCCGATTTTGCTATGACCAACCTAGGCTGGTAACCCATAGGGTTAATCTTTTTGGCGGAGGGAGGAGCATACTGTCTTTTTATTATTTATTTAATGTAAATGAACCTAGGGTTAATGTGTTGGGGGGGGTTGGGGTTAATATTTGTGAGGTTTTTTTTATATTACCAATTTTGTGCCTGTTTTGGCAGCTGATCTGCTGGCATTGCCCTTTGAATGTCAACGTTTTAAACCAACATTTTGGTGTTGACAGGCTGACTGTCGACAGATTCACCATCGCCATATCGTACATAACCCGGGGTCCCTCAATCTAGGCAACCTGCTACTTAGTTCCTTTACTGCTTCCTATCTTAGGGGAGAAAAAGTTTTGTTTTGTTTTTTTCTACATGACAGTTTGTAAGTCTTGATCAGGCAGAGATAATTTGGATGTATAGATTCACAATAATAACTTGATCTTTGCTTCTGTTGGTTTGAGATGTGATGATGTTTCTCTCTCATTGCTGTAGTTAAAGTGCTACGACAGGTGTGCTAGAAACAGAGACCAAAACAGTTACTTAGGGGAAAGACTTCCACTGTTTGCCATTGTCCTTTTGTCCATGATGTTCCAAGAGGGACCCATCATAAACTTTCTTATCCTAAAGATGCACAATTGCAATTTTGGATATTTCTTTCGTCATCTAGTGGAGTTGTGTTATATGTGTATGGACTGTCTGTCACTTTGCCAAGTGAAATAAATGGTGGATTGAAGAATAAGTGTAACAACTATTTCTCGACAATTGCTCATGTTGAGGAATTGTTTTTCAGTCGCCAAGGCACCACAAAAGGTCTGCAGCTCTGTACATGACATATACAGTATTGCACAATAAATAGACAGCAATGATCCATAAGCTCATGCCTCCCAGCAGTCTTCAATCAATTCTGGAGGTCATAGCTCCAGAATGATATATATATATACAGTAGAAAAAGTACAAAGAAGGGCAACTAAAATAGTTCATGGCCTACAGCACAAAACTTACCCGGAATGACAAAAATATATAATTATTAATATGTATAGTTTGGAGCAGGGAAGGGAACGGAGGAGGGGGGATTTACCTTCAGATCTGTGCTCTTCATCTGTCATAACCATCGGCTGAAAAGATCGTACTGACTGCAGAATTCGAACGATATCGTTCCATTGCTGAGCGAGATTTTAATTTCAGTTTACAAATCAAATGAAACGATAGGATGAGCTTTGGGATGACAATTGCTCATCACTGCAGTGTACACACTAATGCAATATCAGGCAGAATAGTCGTTTAATGGGGTGATTGCCCCAGTACTCAGCTGAAAACCCTGTAGTGCTCAGCCTAAGACTTAACACTCTAATCCATAACTAAATAAAGACACGGAAATCAATTAAAATTTTGGCAACAGGCCACAGTTTATTGAAATAAAGAAGAATGGTGGCAGTGAAAGCAAATTGCAAGTCAGCTAACAACTAATAGAAAAACCAAACAGTGTATGGCCAACAGGCACTACCACTGGTCCCAGGACATAGTCCTTTACGATTGGCCAATGCTAAATCTGGCATCAGCATCATCATCAGCAGCAGCAGCAGCTCATAGCGACTACACCCCTTCTGGGCTCCCAAAAATGTCCCCACACAAAGCAGGTCAAGGGGTCCCCCACACAAAAGAACCAGGTCACTGCCCCCTTTTGCTTCAAAAGGGGGCAGAGACCTGTGGGAGATAAATGGTAAAACACAACATGGAAATGTAAGGAGAGAGGGAGGGAATTTGTGCAGCAAAAGAGAGCTCCAGCAACTACTGGGGGGAAATATATGGGACAGACCAAGGTGCCTTCGCTATGGATACTATTGGCTGGAAGATATCAGAAGACTTAACCCCAAATAGCTAAGCAAATGAGTTTAAGAGCGTTTGGCTTATGGCCTCTCTTGTCAAAGGGATAGTCAGTCTCTCTCCTTAACAGAATGTGGGACTGTGATAAGAAATATCTCAACAAGCAGCAGAATAACTGGTGGGCTTCTCTGCTGTCACTCATTCCACTGTTCAAAATTGCAGACGTTTTGTTGCCCCTTTCATGTAAATACCAAATAAAGGCAAGAGTCACATCACATAATGACCAACATCCAGCCTTACCCCTTAATGGTGACATTTTTTCCCTTCACTCAGCATTGTGACTATTTTTGGCTGGCTGGTATTAACGGGGCACATAAGTGAGACTACCTTTGTATTCTGTGCTGCACAGATTGATCTGGTAACTAATACTCACAGGTGTCCTCTACTGCCTAAACAGAAATTTCACATTTTTAATTGTGCCGAACAGCTGTGGAATTGTCTGACCGTAGGGGATTCATTGACAAGAGGTTGATGAGCTGGACCCATGAATCACTGGACTCTTAGGTTTTCAAGAATGATAAAGCAAATGGACACATTGTGTTCCAACAACGTGGGCTTATGTCACTGTAACGTACGTCTTGCTTGTTCTGTAATTCAGTGTGGGAACTAAAAATCTTCATTTCTATGTCCTCTCTATGGGCTAGTAGATAAGTTCAACATATATGTCATGTGCCTCATGGCACTGAGTCTAAATATGTCTAGAAACCTTCTCTGACATGAATTAAAAAGTAAGGGGAATCATATGCAGGCTAAAGATTTTGCAACAGTATTATCCTGTGCACATTTTTGTGCCTGGGTCATAAAACTGCAACTGACCATCAGATCTGAGCTGGGAGTTAAACAATCTGGTGAGTTTAGAAGAAGACAGAAGGGAAAGTTAAACTACCTCATACAACAATAAGTTCACAATTTATATCTGGCGATGGGATGGGACGAGAAGCATTCATATAGATATAAATTATTAATTCATGCGTACACCTTGGCCATGACATGGTGACCTATTTAAACACTGTAGCAATATTTGACTATATTAATATGCAATATGTGTTATTAAGGGTTTTGAACACAAATTCTATTTACTGTAGCTGTCAATGACAAGGATGTTCAGAGGTGGTACAAGGAACCTTACAGAATGGTAGCTGAACCCTCAATCATTACACAAAGCATTGAAAAGGAACACTGCAAGTTAAATGCTGTTCACTTCCATTTTTGTAATAGGAAATGTGATCACCATATGATGTCACAGGGATTTTCAAGCAGGGACCAGACCAGCTACATGAATGGGAAACCTGAATAATACTTAAATGCTAATGGATCCGTGTGAAACTGAGAGCACATAATAAAGCTTGCTTTGAAGTTCTTAGATCAAATTGAAAGTCTATTTGGGCTGTCAGCATACACTGTATTTTCTACAGGTCAGACTCCTCCATATCTCATAACTCTCCTGTTCTGAGATATTGAGGACGTTGGCCTGGGAACGGAACGGCTTAGTGCATAGATCTACTCATTTACAAAGTTATCATGAATTGATGAGTGGGCCACATGTACAGTTGGTCCTTCAAGTATATCTGGTCGTTGAACAACTTCTCCAACAGTTTGATACTTAATATATCATTTTTCCAACACCCTGCTACACATTTATTCACAATTGTTGCCGATTTCCACAATGAAGAGTTCATTATGATAATGCTTTAGTGTCATAAGCAGAGTTTGATTAAAGTTTGGAGTGCCCTGGGCACTTTAGACAGGGGAGCTCTTGTGGTCTAAAATTAAGAGCATAGCGCAATCATTCAGGGAGAGATAGTTTCTAACTAGCCCAATTTTGAGTCATAGAGTCATATGGTCTGAATATACCACACTAATAGCACCGTGTATCTTTTCTATATCTATCTATCTATATATATTTATAACTTTATTCATATAGAACATTTCTGCTAGTGCATGATACAAAATAAACACATAAAAGTTTAACAGAATACAGAAAGGAGAGTTAAGTAACTGGGTATTATGAAAGTAGAGGTGTATTAATGAAATGTTTGAGGAATCAGGTAAGTATTGAAACTATTTCTGAAGATCTCTCGTACTGTTCTGAGATGGTGATAGCAGAACATGTATTGCAAGGGTACAAGTCTTTATCCATGAGAAGAGAGTTGCTCAGGCGTCATGCACCTGCTCAAGGAAGAGAAGGGGTGGAGTGCGGTGGTACACATGTGGTTTGTGCACAGCAAGCAGCGCCCCTTATTTAAGCCGAGTGGCCGTGCACTGTATCTATATGACAACAGACAGTATGCAACCAATGGGGTGATCCTGCTGGTGTGTAAGTCTTGTTGCATTGTAAGTAAATATTTAATCTTCACACCACTACCCATTAGTGAAGGGAAAGGCACAAAACACCTCAACCACTCAACAAAAAGCCACCTCTTTTAAGTTAATTATATTGTTAGCTATACAACTGCAGGTCTAGAGTTTCAACTTCAAGTCACATTGCAAGTTTAAAAGTTTCAAGGCACACCCCAGGTTGGTTTTGGGGGGGGAGAAGATGATCTAAATTAATAATGGTGCCACCTTGTTGATCCTAATTATTATTAGTGCTTTCTTTGATAATATAGTTTTCTTAGGGCTTCTTAAGAGTTGTAGGCGCAACGTAATTACGTTGAGATGCTTTAAGAAGCTAGGAGTGTCTGTGCCTGCTGTTGGGAACAGGTGCTGCCGCAGGTCTACCCTAGTAAATGGTCTGAAGGCACACATTCCCCCCTTAATCTGTATCCGTCATGAGACAATTTTGCAACAGTTGTATAAAAACCACTCAGACAATACTGAGTACCTTGTTATTTTTTTATATTTGCATCAAATACATATAGAGTGACGGATTGTGGATGTGTTGCAACACCTGTACAATTACACCACTTTATCTAAAGTAGTTTAGATAAAGCAACAGCAACAGCAATGTAATGTGGCTTAGTAGGCACAATGTATTAAATGTTCTCTTATTACACATAAGCAACTATAAAGCCAGTGTAGAAGCTAGTTCAGGTTCACTTTAAATGCAGTTTTCCCACCATAATTCACTAACAAAATAGTGATAAATCATCTGATCAACTGATACAATTTAAGTAATGTAGTAATAAGTAGTAAAATAATATGCAATACTATAATCAATGGACTATAACTTTAGGCAAATAGATGAATGTAATAATAGCTGATTATACATTTTCAAATTCCTAACCGATTTTACCTTTACGTGATGTGTGAATGACTTGTACTCAGTAGAGATGGTCACTGACCCCCGTGTTTTGGTTTTGGATTCGGTTTTGGATCTGGATTACCGTCGTGTTTTGGTTTTGGTTTTGGTTTTGCAAAACCGCCATTGCGTGTTTTGGTTTTGGTTTTGGTTTTGTTTGGTTTTGTTTTGCAATTTGTTATAAAAATTACATTTATTGGTGCTAAAATAACATAATTTAGGTATTATTTTGTAGCTACATTATTATTAGTAACCTCAGTAACACTAATTTCCAGTCATTTTTTATTCAATTTTGAACACCTCCTATGTCACAATATGATTTTCATACACTTGAAAAGAAAAATTGCTGCAGTTCTTGCCAGTGATAACAAAAAGGCCATTGTCATGCCTGGGCATAAGACCAAAAATCCACCTCTTAAGTGTGGAATTATTTTTACACGAATCCTGGCAAGAGTTGTCTATCCATTTGTAACATTTTGAAAGCCACACTCAGTAGAGGTAGGGACCTTAACCATCTGGGATCCTCATCCATGTTTCGTCATTTTTCAGCGAGTTATTGGCAAACTGTTGGGAAAATCAGAAACTTTGGTTAAAAAAAAATTAACAACAAGCATTCCAGCATAATCTACCTCCCTTCTCTCATCTACATCCCAGCACCTGCAATCTTCCCCCCCAACAATTGGCAAGTAAACAATCCTCTGCAAGAGGAAGCAAGAATGAAACCTGTCACCCAGTCGCAAAGCGGATCACAGACGCCCTGGGTACTATGCTAGCGTTAGATCTGTGTCCAATGTCCACTATTAATACAGTTGGTTTAAGACATTTAATTGAGGTGTTATGTCCCTGTTAGCAAATGTCATCACTATACCATTTTACTAGAAAAGCTTATTCTCTCCTGTACCGGAAAGTTCCTAAAAATGTCATTATTGGGTGACAAAATGGTATTCTACCCACTGTACACTTAACCACAGATATGTGTACAAGCGGAACTGGGCAAACAAAAGATTATATGACTGTGAAAGCCCACTGGGTTGGTCTTTCGCCTTCCCCAGCATGGACAGCAGCAGCATGTACCCAGGTGCATCACATTTTTGAGAAGTAGGCTACTCTGTGTATCAGCAGCTTCACTAAGAGGCATACAGCTGACAAACTGTTCCAAAAACTAAGGGATGTCATTGAAAGATGGCTAATCCTGCTTGGAGTCTCCTGAGGATATGTCATTTCTGATTACGACCCCAATATTGGTCCAGCATTACAGCGGGGCTGAATTCCATCACATTTCCTGTTTTGCACACACTATCAACTTGGTGTTACAGAACTTTTGAAAAATGACATGCAGGAGATGCTGTTTGTGTCCATAAACATTTAGGGTCAATTTGTGGTTTCTGCAACAGCATGTAGGAGAATACAGCAGCTGCAAGAAGACTAGCATTTGAGGGGAATATACTTTAGTCCAGCGAAGTAGTTACCTGTGAAGAAAGTGCAGACACAGTTAGCTTGAGTCAAGTGATTGCCTTAATAATAGATTTTGAAAAGGTGCTACATAAAATTATAGTGTGCAATAAAACAAAGTAAATGTGCTAACTATATTTTAATTGTAGATGAAATACTTAATTTTCTTTGCAAGGATCCCAGACTTATCAACATCTTGTTGGGACGTCTTCTCCTTCAGTTTCTCTGGCAACTGCTTGTAATAAAAGAAATTGCTTTCCCAAGACACCCAGTGGTGATGCAGATGAGTCCGCTAAACATTTTGATATTTGCTGTGCTGTAAAAGAATTGCCCAAAAACCGTGACAGCTCTGCCCTAAAATCAACTAGTCATTCCCTTTGGAAGGCCATTATCAGCAATTACATCATACTACACAGACTTCTATGATATTGGGATATTGGGATGAATTAGTATTGTTGGAGGAAGATTATCACTAAACCCTGCCACCTCTCCAGTTTCGCAATGAGCTATGGTACAATAAAATGTAACTGCAGATTTAGACCAAGACTGTCAGCCCTATTATTTCTATTTCAGCAATTACAATTAGCAATGGAGCAATGGAGCTCTTCTCTTTGGGTGTTACCTATATAACGCAGCACAATTTGCCTGCAAATTCTACAGACAAGCCTGCTTGTCTTCCTCTCCATCAATGACTCTTAGCAATTGAGCACTCGTCTTTGGGTGTATATTACACCCAAACATTATTAGTGAAAATTATGAAAAATACAGTTTAATCCCTGATAGGCCCTCCACCATCCTTTGCATGTTAATAGTAGGATTGGTTGGAATTATGGTCAAGGTCACACATTTTTTTGACAAATCCTTCAAACCAGCCCAGATGTCAAACTGTTGTGGTCTGCCCCCTGCGTCATCCCTGCTTGTGTTTGGAAAGTGCATATTGGTGCCAGAACCTCACATGCCAGAACTGCTCCCACTGGTGCCACACTGCTGCAGGACTTACACAATCAACCGCATCCTCATCGTCGGATACCCAAATCTCCCCCACATCCTCTTCTAAAGACAAAGTGTCATCCTCACTTGGTGTATCACCGGCTACACTCGGGCTGTTCAGGCACACATCAGCAGAACTGCTGAAAGGGCCCTTCTTTATGGGTAGACTAACAGAATGGTCACGATTAGACATCCCACTGTTGGATGGACTCTCCACAGGGATTGTTGTCATTTGTGAATCAGAGCAAATATTCTCCTGTAATGCCTCACTGTTATCTTGCAGCTCGGCTTTGACGCGTAACAGTAGTTGTGCACCAATTGTAGGCTGGGTAACTTTTTGGGATCTGCCACTAATAGCCAAAGGTGAAGGCCTCATTCTCTCTTTGCCACTGCGTGTGTAGAATGGCATGCTTGCAATTTTTTTTTTATCGTCACTTAACTTTTGCTCAGTTACACTTCTTTTTCGCTTCAATACAGTAAAATTTTTTTGGGTTTTTGTTTTTTGCACTAATTTGAAAACACTCTGTTGTTTGACATCGCCTTGGCCAGATGACGTACTGGGAACACTAACATCAGGACTGGTGACAGAACCTGGTTGCTCATTTAGATCATATGTGGACTGCTTTGAATCCATTCTGAGCGCAAACCACTGGGGAGTGCTAAAAATTATTTAGTAGATTCTGCTGACAGTTATGACTTTTGACAGCCAGAAATATTAATGCACAATTAGGGAGGACACCCCAAAAACACTGAGGAGTGCTAAAAATTATTGAGTAGATACTGCTGACAGATATGACTTTTGACAGCCAGAAATATTAATGCACAATTAGGGAGGACACCCCAAAAACACTGAGGAGTGCTAAAAATTATTGAGTAGATACTGCTGACAGATATGACTTTTGACAGCCAGAAATATTAATGCACAATTAGGGAGGACACCCCAAAAACACTGAGGTGTGCTACAAATTATTTAGTAGATACTGCTGACAGATATGACTTTTGACAGCCAGAAATATTAATGCACAATTAGGGAGGACACCCCAAAAACACTGAGGAGTGCTAAAAATTATTGAGTAGATACTGCTGACAGATATGACTTTTGACAGCCAGAAATATTAATGCACAATTAGGGAGGACACCCCAAAAACACTGAGGTGTGCTACAAATTATTTAGTAGATACTGCTGACAGATATGACTTTTGACAGCCAGAAATATTAATGCACAATTAGGGAGGACACCCCAAAAACACTGAGGAGTGCTAAAAATTATTGAGTAGATACTGCTGACAGATATGACTTTTGACAGCCAGAAATATTAATGCACAATTAGGGAGGACACCCCAAAAACACTGAGGAGTGCTAAAAATTATTGAGTAGATACTGCTGACAGATATGACTTTTGACAGCCAGAAATATTAATGCACAATTAGGGAGGACACCCCAAAAACACTGAGGAGTGCTAAAAATTATTGAGTAGATACTGCTGACAGATATGACTTTTGACAGCCAGAAATATTAATGCACAATTAGGGAGGACACCCCAAAAACACTGAGGAGTGCTAAAAATTATTGAGTAGATACTGCTGACAGATATGACTTTTGACAGCCAGAAATATTAATGCACAATTAGGGAGGACACCCCAAAAACACTGAGGAGTGCTAAAAATTATTGAGTAGATACTGCTGACAGATATGACTTTTGACAGCCAGAAATATTAATGCACAATTAGGGAGGACACCCCAAAAACACTGAGGAGTGCTAAAAATTATTGAGTAGATACTGCTGACAGATATGACTTTTGACAGCCAGAAATATTAATGCACAATTAGGGAGGACACCCCAAAAACACTGAGGTGTGCTACAAATTATTTAGTAGATACTGCTGACAGATATGACTTTTGACAGCCAGAAATATTAATGCACAATTAGGGAGGACACCCCAAAAACACTGAGGAGTGCTAAAAATTATTGAGTAGATACTGCTGACAGATATGACTTTTGACAGCCAGAAATATTAATGCACAATTAGGGAGGACACCCCAAAAACACTGAGGTGTGCTACAAATTATTTAGTAGATACTGCTGACAGATATGACTTTTGACAGCCAGAAATATTAATGCACAATTATGGGGGACACCCCAAAAGCGCTGGGGAGTGCCAAATATGAAGAAAAAATAATAAACCTCTATCCTCCTCTCTGCACTAGCGATTTTGGTTAGAGCAATTGCAAGAACAATATGGTATTCTCTGTCCCTGCTCTAATTAGCCTATGACTACACCCTGCTCTCTCCCTCTGTCAAATGGCGATGGATTGCTGTGGAGGCGTGTATTTATAAAGTTGAAGTATCGCGAGAACCGAGTCCCGAGATCCGACGACGTCACAATGACGTTCGGCCTCGATTTGGATTCGGAATGGGCGGGAGAGTACCGAGCTGCTCAGCTCGGTACTCGGATACCCAAAGTTCGGGTGGGTTCGGTTCTCGGAGAACCGGACCCGCCCATCTCTAGTACTCAGGCCCAGCGCTCCCATTAGGCAAGGTTAGGCGACCGCTGACTATACCTGTCACGGCCGCCGCACAGCATTCAGATGCACGGGGGAGGGGGGAAGAGGCTATTGCTCACCACCGCCGCCTCTCTGCTCCGTCTCCTCCCCTCCACTCACTAGTGTCAGTGAGTGGAGGAGATGGAGCAGAGAGGCGGCGGTGGTGAGGTAAGGAAAGACGGAGGGAGGAGGGAGGAGGGCGCCGGTTTTCCGGGGGGGTTAGGGGGGTGGCGGTGATTTTTCGGCGGTTTTAAAACTGCCTAATTTACCAAAGCCCAAACCTCCATTTTTCAAAATGCCTAGGGCGCCATGGACCCTAGCACCGGCCCTGCTTGTACTACATTATACTTTCATATTACTAGGTGCAACAAAGTTATCCTTACCCTCACCTTGTGTCGGTGCAGAGTTACAGTTCTCACTGCTGACTCTGAGCGATGTTTGGCATATTGAAGCTAAGGTTTGTACACATGTCAATGACATCAGCTTTTTAAGTCTCTTGCCTGGGGCCAGAGCAACAGGTAGTGTGTATTAGTTACTGTGCTTTGTAGTTTTGCCTTCATGTTTTCTCTGATTGCTTGCCTGAGACTCTGATCCCAGCTTATTACCCATTCTGAATCTGTGCTGCCTGCCCTGACCTTAGTTTAGTTTAACATTTTTCTGCCCATTCTATCTTTAGTGTCAGCTGCTGCATAGTAAGACTAAGGAAATTGCAACTTGTGAGTTCTCAACAGCAAAGTACCTTATTCTTTACTAGGGGTCCATGGTGAAAACCAGAGTTCTTATTACACTAAATGCAAATTGCAAGTGGAACAGTGGATTCACATCTGGGATTATCTGTTACACTGAGCAGAATGGAGATATAATATGGAATTCTGAATTTATCTCGGGCATTTCCTGAGCCTTTCTTATACTGAGCTCTTTAATCATATAAATCCACAATAAGTATTAAAGTAACCAGCAGACATTCTATGACGTGTGTATGGCAATCTTTCTTCCAATCACTGAGGCAGTGTCCTCAGCACTGAACTGGTTAAGATTGTATGGTCCCAAAGCAGGAAGCAATTGCACCTGTACTTCCTGCTCCAACTATAGAAAAATATAACAACAAAAGCAAAAATCCACAGGGCACATATTTGACCCACTTGTTCTCGTGGTTATTACACAGCAGGGTGATCCAAGCTTATAAGTAGCTCCAGGCAGGAAACAGATGCTCTAAATATTTAGAAAAACAGAGAGCAGAGTTTCAATAGAAAAATGTGCAGAATATTTCAGTTTCAACTGGACATCAGCAATAAATCACAGCACTAACAGGTGTTTCGTTAAGTGCTTAGTTGTAGATTTGAAAAAATAAAATAAAAAAATCTCTATCTAGCTTTATATTTCTGAACAGAAATCTGTAGGAGTAAGAATTTGCATGCGTGTTTCGCTCGGGCCACCCAGCTAACCCGAAATAATGATGTGGTTTTTGTCATATGAATTCATTAGCTGGTATAAAAAAAAAACCATTATAACCCCACAAATGCTAAGGTTACCAAAACAACCCAAGATAGATGTGTCTAAAAATGTTCTGTAAAAAACGTTTGACAGGAAATTATGTATTAAATTATTCCAGCTGCAAAGCTCAGGCGGAACTGGGGCACATACACATCCAGCATTTATTCAATAGAATAATTCCCACATATTGAGCCTTGATCATTTTAGAACAGTTTGTTTTATCTAATTTAATCCAAGGAGAATTTCAATAAATTCTATAGTTTGTAGCCTTTGTCAGAGCCTGTTCTATTTACTAAATTGAACAAGACCTGGGGGAAAAAAACAAAGATAATAGGATAGTTTTTGTTGCTGGATCACTTTTTCTGATTTTTGGGAAGATAGACGGAACTCCACCATTTTTCAGAAGCAGAGATTCAAATATAGAATTGCTCAATGACTCTGGATCTGTGGGTGTAATACTGGGATAACAGAGATAACTTTTCTTTTAAAGGGACAGTAGATATAAACCATAAAGGTATGTTTGTGATTATGGAATCACAGGAGTGGAACTTAGGCCACGGAAATTCTGGAGAGATTCCAATAAAAGGCGCTGACTGCAAACTGCAGAGTCAGGAGTGATAAATCATCACTCCTGGCAAGGTGCAGTTTTGAGGGCAATAAGTGCCCACCTGGTTACAGCAGGGCAGTCTGGGTGAAATGGGTTTAATCTCCATTCAGCTTCTCTGCACTGGACTTACCTCCATGTTCCCCAATGTACAGTAAGGGCATGTTTGCACAATTGCAATCAGATGCAGACTTTGAAAACAGCCGGTGTTTCTTTGTTCGACCCTGGTGCAATACTAGTGATGACAATACGGAAGCTGACACTCACAAACAGGATAGTGAAGTCGACCAGAGGTTGCATGCTTGTGGAACTACTTACACAGCGGAAATCTGTGTTTTCAATCAGGCTGCCATGTATGAATATGTACCTTTATTTAAAAAACTAAAAACAAAACACGGTAGTTTAATAAAAGGATCAAGGGAATAAATAGATGGTGCAACATAGCAGCACAAGGAAGACTTAGTAAGATAAGATGATGCACATAAGGGGCCTGATTCATTAAGGATCTTAACTTAAGAAACGTCTTATTTCAGTCTCCTGGACAAAACCATGTTACAATGCAAGGGGTGCAAATTAGTATTCTAGTTTGCACATACCGGTAAGTTAAATACTGACTGTTTTTCATGTAGCACACAAATACTTGATAGCTTATTTGTACACTAAAATTTAAAGTTGATATTTGTGTGCTACATGATAAAACAGTCAGTATTTAACTTATGTGCAAAACAGAATACTAATTTGCACCCCTTGTATTATAACATGGTTTTGTCCAGGAGACTGAAATAAGAAGTTTCTTAAGTTAAGATCCTTAATGAACCAGGCCCAAGATGTGTAACATCATAAAACAAGTCAATGCAAAGCTGTATGTATTGTTTCCACTCTGCATCCAGACACACAATATACACATCGATTCGTGATGAATGCCTGGCATAATATGCGGCTGATGCCAAGTTAAACATTTCCTTTTTTGCATGCAGATGGCTCATAAATATACACTCAGTTTTCACATGGGTATGACTGCATCAGTCCCATAGTGGGTTAATATATTATTGGCAATTCACTTATGAGAGTGGTTTAGTAACATATTATAATTATGATAAACTATAATGTACTGTATGTGAGGACTGTATATATGATCGCTGAATATTTTTTGTAAAGTAAAAGATTGGGCTAGATTTATTAAAGAGCGATTTGGTGAAACTGTTTTCGGTGATTTTTCCGGCGGTTTTAAAACTGCCTAATTTACCAAAGTCCAAACCTCCATTAAAATTGGCAGAATTTACATTTTTCAAAACCACCAATTTTTAAATCGCCATCCCGATATTAACAATGACGAACATACAAACCGCTTTACTAAGCTGGGGTTTGCAAAACTGCCACCCAAACGGCCAAAATAAAAGAGGTGGTTGTGAGTGGCGAGGTTGCTGAAACTACATGCTGTTTTAGCTATTTTGCCATTCAGAACATAAGAAGAGGCACCATTGACTTTCAAATTATTGCAGCAATCATTTATTGATTAAGAAGCAAATTTAATGTTTAATTAACTTATGGGGCAATATTTTTTTCTTTCTTTTAAGGGCTATTTGAGCTATCAACCCATTTAGAAGCAGGTATTAAAACAACCTGTCTTTGGGATGGCAGTTTTTAACCAAACCGCTGATGGTTTAGCTGTTTTCATTCCACCACACATTGCCAGCCATTTTACATCACAGCCTCAAACCGCCTTATAGGAAAATGTGGCAGTTTGGACCACTAAACCGCTGGTGATGTGTGGCTGTTTAAAACCACTACCAAGCTTGAATCTTAGTAATTCTAGCCCTTTGTCTCCTATGTTTGTGTATGTGTTTCTGATAACTGAGAGAGAGGATAAATGTTTTGTCTATATTCATAATACATTATAGTGGGATTTAGCAACCAACAAGGAATTGTGGGCTATTGGATGTGGAGGTTAATAGATGTAGATACTTTGGCGGTATAGAACCTGTTTGCACTTTATATGTGTTATGTCTCACTGGAGACAACTACCAACCAGTATTAGCACTGGCCTTCCCAGGGTGCGGAGTCTAACCGACCCCCCCGGTCTTCTCCAAGAACCGCCGCAAGGCGGGATGGTTTTAGCTGCCGGAGGCCCGCAGGCCGCAACCCCTAGGTTAGCCCATCGGCGTGGTAGAGGGGTAGTTGGAGGGTGAATGGTTCCGGGAACACAGTAAAAGGCCTCGTCTAGCTGGGTAATAAACAGCTTAACTGTAAAAAGGAGGAAGCCAGACAAACCTTACTGTCTAGTAGAGAGGCACGAGGAGGCAAGCACGAGAGGAGTCAGGAACTGTAGCCGGGTCGGTACACAGAAGGTCAGCCAGTGCGTGTTGCCAGGGGTTCAGCAGATGCAGGGTTAATCAGACAAGCCGAGTCGGTACACAGAAGTTCAGCCAGATTCCACAAGGAGAAGTGCACAGGGAAAGCACAGGGATCAGAAACAGCCAGATGCTAGGCACACTTGTTGCTCTGACACAGGAGAGTGTCAGAGTGAAGCCTAAATAGCGAGGACGTTTGAATTCCCCGCCTCTCAGGTCACGTGATCGCGGCACCGCTACCCGGAAGTATAGCGCCGGAGCGATCGCCGCGATCAGACGGACCTTACAATATGTCTGCATTGGAACATCTCACTTGCCACATATTTATTTCATAGATTGTACCATTAGAGGGGGGGTGCTCTTTAAACATTAGTCAAAGCTAATTTTTCTAAAAGATTAGAATGTCTGAGGGCGAAGCCCTCCAATCCACTAATATATTAAAATCAAATAAATCTTTCTTTCAAACTTATTTAAAATAATGTTTTAATCATCAAACCTAATTTCTTAATTCTGTTTCCTTTAGGCAAAAGATGAATAAAATACAGATTGTGTGAGAAAAGAAAAGTATAATATAAAGAAATAAAAATAATATCTTGTCTTCAACTCGTTAGATCACCCAGGAAAACGTATAATATGCTGACTACATGTTTTCAAATGTCATTTGATGTAAAATATCTTGATCACAAGAAGGATCTATTATAAAAGTTCAACAAACTTTTCTAGTGGCTTTAGATTTTGGGCCTCTCAATGATAGCTTGTTGAATATGATAACAAAATGTATTCTTCTCAAATATTTTTGCTGGTCTCTTTAATTTATCATCCACTGTCTTAATGTATCCCTCCACCATAAATCTTGTTACATATACAATATAATATATTGGTGAGACTAATTTTCAAATTATGTATAGTTTAAACCACTGAGTTATCACAATATTTCAAATCTGTTAAACGTTTAGTCACTTTATATGGATTATATCTTGCTTCCAACAGATTTTGAAAATTATTTTAGGTTGCCAAAAATTAATATTATTGCCCCAGATACCACCTTTAGAATATGTAACTTGCTCAATGGGGTACAATCGGTCTTCCACCTTGAATATCACTGTTTTACTGAGACAGTAATTTATCACTCCTTTTCCCTAATATCTAGGGTTAATAAGTATGTAATCCTCTCACTTTATTTATTTATAACGAGGAATTATTTGTTTAATTTATTATTTCTATAAATTATACAGTGTATTGTTAATTTTGAAAATTACCAATTTAGATTATTAGTACACTATATTATGTCCCCTATGTTCTAAAATTTTGTTATACAGTAAGCACAGTCTAATATTCTTATGGTGTACCTTTGGTGGGACTTAGTCTACCTTCTACCAATAAGTAAGTAAACTGTCATCACTAAACCCATGAGACTAAGAGATTGTTTCAAATCATAACGTAATTGTTTTATAATGTGATGAATATCTTTATAGATGCAACATGTAATCTCTCTCTAATTGATGACACTTGCTCATTCAGTTCTTAAAGGATCATTTGAATATTAGGCACTAATCATATAATATATATTGCATAATGTGCATAATGTCAACTCTTTCTGTTGGTTATGTTAACATCATTCTGCCATAAACAATAATATATTTTCTGTTCTATAATTATTATAAGATGAAACTGTGGTGTTAATGAGGGAGGGAGATTTGAGGGGAGGTGGTGACTTTGTCAAGAGGGAAGATTATTTTTGTTTTGGACATGTTGAGCTTTAGGTAGCGTTGGGACATCCATGTGGAGATAGCAGAAAGACAGTTGGTTACACTAGATAGTAGAGAAGGGGAGAGGTCAGGGGAGGAGATATAGATTTGCGTGTTATTGGCGTAGAGGTGGTACTGGAGACCGAATGAGTGAATTTGTTCCCCAAGAGAAGAGGTGTACAATGAGAAAAGCAAAGAACCATGAAGAACCCCAACAGATAGTGGGGGTAGAGGGAGGATGGGACAGTGGTAGAAACACCAAAGGAGCGGTTCAATAGGTAGGAAGTGAACCAGGAAAGAACTGTGTCATGATGGCCAATAGAGTGAAGGGTGTGTAGGAGAAGAGGGTGATCAACAGTATCAAAAGCAGCAGAGAGGTCCAGGAGAATGAGTATGGAGAAATATAACCTTTAGACTTTGCAGTATGTAGATCATTAGTCACTTTCGTGTGACCAGTTTCAGTAGAATGTTGCAGAGTCGAGAATGGTCTGAAAGGAGAGAAAGTGAGACAGGCTTTTGTACACTTATCACTCAAGCAGTTTGGAGGCAATGGCGAGGAGAGAGATAAGGCAGTAGTTGGAGAAGCTAGATAGAGAGGTGGTTTCTTTAGAATTGGTAAGATGAGTGCATATTTAAAGGAAGATGGAAATGTGACAATGGAGTGAGAGAAGTTGAAGAGGTGAGCTAGACGTGGGGACGAGGGGGCAAAGAATTTGGGTGGGAATAGTATAATATAATGTTTAAAATACCATTTATTTAGATATATACAGATAAATATATTCTCACTCTTCATTCAAACCGGTAAATTTGTAATATAACAAGTTCTCAAAGTGTGTTGCAAACAGTTTTTTAGTTTATTATTTCTAGAATTTGTTACATATAGATAGAGTGTTTGCAGAGTAGCTGTTAATAGCCTAAGTAGTTTCAATTAGGTAACAGCATCTTTGAAATATATTGTAGCTGAGTCAAAGTGCAATTTTTTAAAGAT
The DNA here is from genome assembly GCF_038048845.1 of Mixophyes fleayi. Classification (NCBI taxonomy): domain Eukaryota; kingdom Metazoa; phylum Chordata; class Amphibia; order Anura; family Limnodynastidae; genus Mixophyes; species Mixophyes fleayi. Next base: position 132,925,137 of record NC_134407.1, read on the forward strand.
TGCTAAATTTATATTCTATATAGAAGCTGTTAATATTTCAGCTCAGCAGTGACAGCATTAGAGAATAAAACTATATCTAATCAGACAGTGATATCATTAAAATATATAGAGATTACCTCAGACTGAGGTTTCTCAGTCTGGTATATAACAGCCATTAGTATGTTGCCGAACTTATTTCAACTAAGGTGCAACAGCATTAAAACATACAACTATTGTTCAATTGGACAGCGATGTCATTAAAATAGTTTATGGTTATTTCAAATTGTCAGTTTAATTACTGTATTAACATTGTAAATGGCAATCATTAGTGTATTGACAAGCCATGTTAAATCTCAGCAGCAGTACTGAGAAATATTATAGCGATCATTAGTTTATTATCAAATTAGCTGATGCAATTTCAGCTCAGTAGTGGCATAACTAGAACATAGAGCTATATCTAATCAAACAGTGATATCATTAGAATGTATGTTGGTTGCCTCAAATTGAAACTTTTCCTTCTGGTGTATGATCGCCATTAGTATTTTCCATTTAAGACTGGTGTCCGTTTGATTACTGCATTAACATTGCATATGACAATCAGTAGTATATTAGTACACATTATTACTATCAACCTAGATGATCTCAGTTCAGCATTGGCAGCATTAGAAGATGTTAAGATTATTTTTCCATTTGGTCTAGTTGTCTTGGCTATAGACAGTGTATCTTCATTTAGCATTTTTTTATTGCATATGTTATTGTACTGATTATTATACTACAGTGGGGTGGCATTAAGCCGCCACCCCAGTATTAATACTTCGGGATTTTGAGTCACAATTGACATCCAAACCCAACGTACATTTCGCCATAAGCTTTGTCAAGGGTAAAGCATTACTACTATTCTCACTAGTTATTTAAGGATTTTCCAACCAATTGTATTTATTGGTTCGTGATTGACAAGTCATCTGACCAATCAAGAACATAGAATTACATTTAGCAAGATACAGCTTTTCTATCTTCCTCCTAAAGTCAGTATTCATCCCTTATCTTACTATTAATTGCAAGGATATCCCTACATATCTAATTACATAGTTATAATGATAACATTATTACATTAGATGATTTCCAAGTTTGGTCTACATTTTAGTGTATATGTGTGTGTGTGTATGTATATGTATGTATATATATATATATATATATATATATATATATATATATATATATATTATATATACACACACACACATAAATTTATATTTAGTATGGAGGTCGTAGCAATACCAAAATCACAGTGTTACATAAATCTCCTGTATATTATTTATTTACATATTTTTTTATATTAGGATATTTACTGTTTTCAAACAAACAAACATTAGTGGTTTTTGTATTCTTGGACTTAAATAAGATTTCAGTACTGATATTATTATTGACTAGAAACATTGTTACTTTTTTTAATTGTATTAAGTTTACTCCCATTCATTTTAGACATTATTTTGACTTATTGTAAACGTATGTTATCAATCCAAAAATTGATTTGGTGAATGGTGAATAATCTCTGTCTCTGACATTATTATATGACTTTGTGGTAAAAATGTGATATTAGTGTTACATTAAATCGCAAAAAGTGTTTGTGAGCATGAAATAAACCTATTAGTAATAATTTAGACTATATATAACAATAAATTAATAGTAAGACAGTGAAATGTAATTAATTAAAATTACTTTATTTATTTGCAAAAAAATATAGATTATCCATACATTATTTAGTTGTTATGTTATATTATACAATGTGTATAAGTAAATGAGTATAAGTGAATTTCCATGAAGTGTGCCAAAAACCAGTGAAAAAATAACAAATAAAACATATATGAATATGATGAAAAAAAGCGAGCTTCAAAATGTGTTGTAAGTAAATTCAAGCCTTGTTGGTGCCCTTATTATGGTCCCAGTTGATTGGGCTTTCAAGGTTCTTCTTTTAAGGTTTTTATGTCACTAACTAAAGTATCCGGCGTTGCCTGGGTTTAAATCTTCAACTTATTAATGGGTTGGATGTAGCTGTCAACATTTTAAAAATAATTAGCAGCCTAGATGTCATCCAAATTCATCCAGTGGAAGGCCCAGAACAGGCTCCCCATGTCAAAGTTCTGCCCAGTGCACATCAACGGGTGGTCCGACCGGGACCCCAACAACTCCATTAATCACAGACCAGTTGCCACCCCTCTGTAAAGTTTTTATTCAAATCCATCGGGTGGAAGGTTCAGAACAGGCTCCCCTGGTCAAAGTTCTGCCCAGTGTACACCAACGGGAGTTCCAACCAGGACCTCAACCCCCTTACTATGTCTTCTAGGATCCATTGATACGCTCTTTGAAGTTTTAATACAAATCCATCCAGTGGAAAACCTACGTACAGCAACAGAAGGTCCGACCGGGACCCTAACACCCCTAAAACTTGGCCACAATCCAACTGAACCACCTCGCATTGGTTTCATTACGATTGGTGCAAGGGTGTCTGAATGCATAACTGGACAGACAAACAAACAAACAGACGCCAGTGGGCATGATCAGCATGCATGGGGGCATAGGTATAATTTTAGAAAGTGCTAGGCTGTTCTCCAATTCTTCCTATCCCCATTATATACATGGGCAATGCTGTATGCACTACTGTTAGGTGCATGCAGCTCCTGTTTTAGAAGCAGAGCCGTGTGAAGTGAGACATACCTCCCAACTGTCCCTACAGTTGAGACAAAGTCCTGACTAAGTGTGTCTGCCCCCAACATCGGGGCTGACCCTACCTATACTTGCTGCTTTCACTACTTGTTGCTGCTGCTCATGTCCTAAGCTCAGTTGCTGTTTGTCTAGATCCTGGAATGTTGGGTCCCTGTTTGGAAAAAGGACAGGTATATGAGATATAGAAAGCCAAGTAATGAATGAACACAGTAGGCTTCCTCCCTCAAAGCAGCCCGATATTAAATCAAAAGCACCCACATTAATAATTAGGCCTCTAAACAATCAACCCAGATAATAAATTATGTCATTAATCTTTAATAAAAAGACCCAAACAACCCCAACTTTAAATTAATAGTAATTTACATTTAATGAATAAACCTACTTCCTCCAAAACATGAAATAATTAGCATTCACTTTTAAGAAAGAGAAATACTGCTCCACAAACTCAACCACACATTCAATTAATAGCACCAAAACCACCCCAGAATTAAATTAATAGTCCAATCATCCCACCCTAAATTAATAGGTCTGCCTTAACCCCAATATGAAATTAAATAGTTCCCACCATCAAATAAATATCCCCAACCATCACCCCACCAATAAATTAAAGGCTCCCATCCATAAATGAGTAGCTCCCACTCTCGCCGTACTATAAAGTTAATATCCCACAACATACCCACATCACATTAAAATACGCCCTTTGCACTTTCATTAAAATCCCAGCCCCCCTCCCTACTCATACATTTATATTAAAAGCCCCTCCAAATGAGGCTCCATTCTTAATACAGGTTCACCACAATAACTCTGTAGTCATAACCATACCTGCCTACTCTGCCGGAATTCCCGAGTAGGCAAAACTCCCGAAATTTGCCGGAATTAACGGCAGTGAATGGAGAGGGCAGGGCTTAATCACATCATTAAACTCCGCCTCCTTCATTCAATGCCGCGAATTTCGGCTTTTTAGAGTGGGGCGGGGCTATGGTGAAATGTCACATGACTTCTCCGGATCTCCCTAGGCATGTATGGTGATAACTTTTAGTTGGAATGTACATATATAAGTATAAATATGACCTGTATTATGGAGATCACAATAAAGCCAAATGCTGCAAGCTATGTTTACAATGTAACTTTTGTATTTATATATTAAATCCCCACTTACATAAGAAGCTCCTGCCCCTCATTGTGACACAATGTGACACAGTTACTTGAGAAACCCCCACTTACACTCTCCCACACTTACCTTCAGTGTTGCATCTTGTGTCCTGCTGCTGTACACATGAGACATGCTGGCAGTGTGGGTGAAAGGGGCAGTGACACACAGCAGGGGAGAGAGGGCTGTGAACAGTACAAATAGGGACAGAATCAATTAGCTGCAAAGTGTCTTGTGACCATTCCAGAGACACTTTGCTGCACCCCAAAGAGGTGCGAGGAAATATTAACGGATATTTTTACTGTAGTAATGGTAACAGTGTGCAGCCGCTAATTGAATCTGTTCCATAGAGTCTAGAGACAATCCTAAACGATCCGCTGACACAATCTGTAAAGTAAAAACCACAAATAATAAGAAAAGTTGGCGCTTAGGATTTGACATATAGAATACCCACATAGGTCCTAAAATAAATAAAGTCACTATTTCTTGATAACAGTATTCACAAGGAGCATGAGAATTTCTCTTCTTTAATTCTCTTCATTGTGGATATTCCTCCAATGGACATATATAAAAAAATATAAAATTGACATAGTATAGCCTGTTTATACCATTCAAATATTCACACGAAAAGACCTTTTAGTGACCCGTGTTTTCTATTATACAACACCACGTGATGAAAAAGATCCTCCTTTAACCCCTCATGGGTATGCACTTACTAGAGGATAGTAGAAAACTAGCGATGTAAATCTGGCATGTATATTCGTCTGTCTTCGTTCCTGATCTTTATCCCATAGAATAAACCTCCACTCCGTCACAATTATAAAAAAAGAGAAGACTCCATAGTGTAATAATAATGTAGGGGGAAAAAAGCAAAATGACCTTCCGTATTGCATACAGTGCCCCAGGTTGGGAGGGGGGGGGGGTTTCTAGGCATCAGAAAGCCCCCTCTAGGTGCCCCCTGTATGTTGTTGGTCTCAATTAATACATATTCAACATCATGTTTATGGAAGTCTTAATTATATTTCTCCATCATATTTGTTTTTATGGTATCCCATCTATTGATTATCCACTGTATTATGTGTATCTTTAGGTTTAATCTGAGTCTCAGAGACATCTACTGTGCATTGACCCTCCGGTTTTAAGGCCCTGTTCAAAACACCACAAACATAAGCATCCCTATAAGGTAAGTGATCTATGTTTGTGAATTAATTATCTCAATAAATTTGTCTTTCATTAAATTCATAATTTTATTATTCTTCCTCAAGTTAATTTAACTTCCATTGTAGAAATACTTAATTTTGAATTTCCCAAGAGGTGAGAATCCTCTCCTCTCAATCCTTCCACGATTACTATTTATAGTCTTATATTCGATCACCATCTTAATTTATTCTGGATGTTCATGAGCTCATAATGTTTCAGTCATAGTCTATTGGAAGTACCTCATCTCTGGCCTAGGAAATTTGCATAACTGGTGTTTTCATTCAGACCATGTGGGAAGAGAGAATCTAGGAAAAAAATCCATTTACTCTCTCTCTTTAATAATTCATTGGTAAGATTCTCTCCTCTTATTCCTAGCCTAATTGTCTCAATACTGAAGGCTGTACGTCCTTTGGGATTGCCATTATGGTTGTTAAGAAAATGTTTAGCCACTGAAATAAGTTCCTCATTTTCTCTCTATCAAATTGTGCTTCCCCTATTGTGCCAATATGTTCCAAAAGGCAGTGTTTTAGTGAAATGGGCATTTAAGTGTAAATAACAACCTGCATATCGCAAATGATAAAATCATGGATCTAATGTATATCATTGTATACATCTTTAATGTCTTTCATCTTAATCATATATGGGCAGGCCCTACACCTCTCATAACAATGTGAACCTGTAACAGAATTCTATTTTTTTCTTTCTTGGAATGAAATGGCTCCTGTGGCTGGATCACTTATAAATAATTTATTGTATAAATATATTTAATTTATTAGCACAGTGCGCCAATTTATATAATTGAAAATGTACTGATTTTTGATATGGTGAATTAAAAATCTACTGATTTCTGAGGTTTTGATTTCTGGGACAATATGTCATGTTTGGGTTTTACAACTTTTCTATTGGAAATCCTAAGTAAGCATATGTGTGGTGGGGATGTGTTTTTGAAACTGTCTGGAGACAGGTAATCCCTTTTCATCGCTGAGTGACCAACACGTCTGCTGAGCCTGAAGCAACATGAGGGGTAATTAGACTTTCTGATAGACTTCCTATGTGTGTTAAGCTGGGTACACACTACAGAAATTTCGACCAACTTTTTATGCCGAGCAATTTTACATGCGATCGATGGTCCGATCGCACGGTCCATGGACTGCATACACACTAGCCTTGTTTAGGACGATAAAGGGAAGAGCGGACGTCCCTTTAGCGACTTTTTACAGCCATGTTGTCGTGAACAATGATTTAAATTTCGTACACACTGCAGCAACATTTGCGGGGAATGTATGAGATACCAAAGACATTAGCATAAAGGGGCAGAGCTTTCACTATAGTTAACTCCCAAAACAGCATAAAAACAGAAGGCTACACTGTCTCTTCATTCATTCCTATTTGTAAACCTACAATGGCTACAGAAAATCAAGAACAAGCAACTGCACTTCTCCGGCTTGCTGTGACAAGAAGACTGCTGGTACGGAACCAAGGAGAAAGGAGAAAGAATAGATCTTGTTGGAGCAAAGATTGGTTCAAGAGGAGAGACACGTTCTCTCATATGCCCCTGCTACAGGAGATACGGGACAACAACCCAGATGATTTCAAGAATTTTCTTCGTATGAATGATTCAACTTTTTAGGAACTGCTCCAACTAGTATCCCCTCTCATCCAGAGGGAGAACGCCCATGTAAGGAGACCCATACCGCCAGAGCAAAGACTGGTGGCAACACTACGATTTTTGGCAACAGGGAGAACACTTTCAGATCTTAAATACAGTACGGCTATTTCACCCCAAGCTCTTGGCATGATAATACCTGACACCTGTGATGCTATCATCGAAGTTCTCAGTGACCAGTATATGAAGGTTGGTGATAAGCAATATTATTTATTGTAAAAATAGCTGTTTACATATTAACATATATAACATTGTAAAAATACATTTAACTTGTAATGTGCAATTCATAGATAGTTTGGATCAGAGCAATAGTTTATAATTGTTGGTAGTGCAAAATTTCGCTTGTGTCCATACCAGATGTGTCCCCTGCGTAATGTGGCATCCTTACTGATGGTAATGGCGTGGATGTCATACAAGGTTGAGACATGCCGCTTTGTGGATGCAAGTGATTAATGTGAATTTTACAAGTTAAATTGTGTTAAATGCAAGATTTCTCCCGCTGGCATTTCTCCCGCATCCCGTCATTTGACGCGATTCTCGGTGATTCACGCCATTTTGGAGGGTGGAAGGGGGCGGGACGAGGCCAATCGCATCATTTTGACCCCGCCCCCGCGGCAGGGTCACGGGAAGCCGGGCCAATATGACGCGATTGGCCTCGCCCCGCCCCCTCCTGCCCTCCAGTCACGCCCCCTCTCCCGGAAACTTGTTTCCGGGAGTTGGCAAGTATGCTTTAGTGTGGTTTCTAACAGCAATGTAAAAAGATGTTAAACCCCTTCAGGCTGATTTATAGGCAGGCTGCATGAAGCAACTGGATTGGTTAGAGAGACAGGGGACTGGATTTCCTCGTGCCAGGGTATCTGTGTAAATCTGTATGACCATGTAAGGTATTATTATTCCATCTGTACTTCTGGAGATCACTAGTACCTTAAACTAGTGTATTTAACTGTCCTTATTAGGACACTTGAGCTAATAAACATCACTGATTTAAGAGCCTGTTTTAATGTCTACTTACCTGCTGTAATTTCAGTGACCTACAGATTCCAGTGTTGACTAACCTGTGACACTCCAGGTGTTGTGAAATTACAAGTCCCAACATGCTTTGCAAATATATAGCAGTTTATTTCTGGAAGGGTATGCTGGCATTTGTAGTTTCACAACACCTGGAGTGTCACAGGTTAGCCAACACTGGATTAGACCAATCTAATCCGTTATCCGGCTATTCTGAGGTTGAAATCCTGCATCTAGTACCAACACTCTGCCTGCTACCCTGTAGCTCTGGCCAGTGTGATAAGCCACGGGGAACCATCCACAGCAACCCTGATCCGAAGGTAAGAGGTCAGAAGTACCAGCCCAGTTGCCCAGCAAGGGGGTATCCTAGCACAAGAGTTACCCAGAAGAAAGTGGTTCTAGGCACCGGTGAAGGAGCCTAGTGGGGGCAGCAGGCCCCTCCTACTGCGGTTAGAGGGGCGCAATTTGGAAAAAAGAAAGGGGACAGTGGCAAGGAAAGTCCAGCTGGTCCCCAGCATGCACGGACAGGGTACCATAGGAGGTCCATCCTGTTACAGTTCCCCACCACCATTGGTCAGAAGATTCTCCACCTATGGGAGACCTTTGAGCCCAATACTTCTGCTAAATGTTCACCAGAATGTCCCAATATTTTTGTAGAATTTTTCACATTTCAGCCCATTCTTCACAAAAGTATAAAAAAACAACTAATTTTGTTTTTTACTTTCATCATTTTGACTTTTTCACACTCCATAAGTCTACAAGTCAGTTCCTCTGATCTTTTTGAACATCCCCAGGATTAGAACAATTTTGTTTCTTTTGTAAAAAATCGCCTTTCAATATATTTTTTATGTTGGGAAGGAAATTGAAACTTTTGTTGTATAGACCGCTACTGGTAGCAGTGCGCTTTCAGTATAAATAAGTTTTCACCATTCATCGTCTCCCTTGCGAATTGTTGCATCAAGAAAGTTCACCTTGTGTTCATGCATATCATAGGTAAGTTTCAAGTTATTATCATTCATGTTAAAGACATCCATGAACTCTACTTCATTGATATTGTCTGTGTATTTTTTGTCACTAAACACAATTTCCCTCTCGCACAAGCCAAGGTACAGGTTAGTGTAAATGAAGCTCTCATCGCCTTACCGCTAGTCTCAAAATAGAATTTGTCCTCAATTGCGAAAATGTTTTTTTGTGAGTCTAAATTCTAGCAATTCAACTAGTAAACATTTAATAAAAATACTAAAACCCCAATAAAGACACTAAACACCCTCATTTATACCACATAATTTTATTAAAAATAATAAATCCCCAAAATACTCACCAGTGATGTTTTTATCTGTCGTCAGCAGCTTTTAGTCCTAAAATGAGTGTAAACCAAGTCCCAATAAAATTTGTATCCAAAGTATGGCTTGACCATGTCCAAAATAAATTTGTATCCAAAAGTCCTGCTTGTAAATGTCCCAAATTAATTTGTAATTCCAGTAGTCCCTGCTTGGAAAATTCAACCTTTCTTCCAGTCAGGAGGGCCCCCTTGTTGATTGAAGTCTTCTTATCTTCAGCCAGAAGGGCCCGATATTTGTAAAATCCAATCCAGAACATGCTTGTTTACAAAAAATAAAAAAAAGATGACAGGAGCTACAAACAGCTTCTACACTGTAGAAGCTCCGATATGCAATTAACTTAGCTCTTGCACGAGGTCTATTTATAGTATTAGGGTATTTTCTCATGCTGTTGTGGGAAAATTATGTACATTTATTAGGATTATTTTAATGTCTACTGAACATAAAATAAATTTTTACAGTTGCTCCTGATTGCAAACACATAGCATGCATACCAGACTTTCATAATTAATACTCAGGACTAAAGCTGGATACACACTACACTGTTTTCGTCCAATAATCGGCTCAAACTGCCGACATACGACCGCTCATTCAAAAGTCGGGTCAGTGTGTACAGTTACATGATGGTCGAAAGTCTGCCCAAATGGACGATTCTCGCCTCATTTGGGTGGTCGTACCGTTTAATATTTTTGTTCTAATCTCGTTTCCGCTGTGCAGTGTGTATGAACTTCTGACGGATCCACGACAATCCTCCGATACTTCCTCGACCTGGGGGGCGTGTGTATGCAAATTTTTGATGTCAATCACAGTCCCACGTGGTGTGTAATCCGCACATCACTGTGTTTTGTATCGATGTGTATTGCACCTGTCTGGCTGTAGACTGTTACACGTGTAGAAAGCACGTGGGTTATTACCCTATGGATGTACGTTGGCATTCATTTGTCATTTAACCTCTATAAAGTTTCAAAACTATGAAAGCCATAATAACGTTTATTATAGAATGGATATGCCCCAATATGTCTGAAATACTCGAAATAAACCACACAGTGTGAATGCAAAACTTTTATTGCTTGTAAAAGCAATAGAAACGTTCAACTTCTCCAGTACAATTTGAAAAGAGAAAAAAAAAATAGCATTACAGTGCAATGGTGGTACTGGTTTGTGGCACAACAGTTGCAAACAGCATATACATATCATCGAAAGTATTATCAAGGATTTTTATTTTTCTCTTAATGTTCGCAATATTGTCTTTCATTTTTTGCAAATGATCGTAGAGCTCGGCATCATTTTTTCCCTCTTCCGAACTTTCGTCTGATATGACGATGGTATCTATGAAGTAAGAAAATACAAAGGTTTTACCATTTCGCTTCTATCTGTACTAAAGTTAATACAAGTCTTGATCCAAGACCTGACATGTGCTCACCTTGCACACTGCTCGAGATAACTTTATGTTGCGGTCTCTCGGACACATTAATTTTTTCGCTTTTTATCACAAGTGTAATTACATCACTGGTATCTACAGTGGCCTTGTCACCGTTAATTCTTGCTTCTGACAAAACAATAATCATACGTTTGCATTGGTTCTAGCGACAGTAGAATTCAAACAGGTACATTACACGACTACTCGTGGTACTCACTTTTTTTTATGTTTTTACGGATTCGCTCCAGTCTCCTAGCTCCTTTATTTTTCAGGTCCGACCCCCTCTTCTGGACTTAGAATTTATTTATTTTCTTTCCAAGTTTTTCCTTCAGTAATCGCAGTAGTTTTTGCATTATCAATTCCTTTCTATTATTCACTTTTCTGTACTTTCGCTTTTGACAGTCGTAGTCGTACTAGTCCAGTATTTTTACCATCATCTCCATCTCTCTAGGGCTCATTGACTTTGCTCTTTTACCTGCAGTACATTCTTCTTGAGCATCTCCATCCCCCTCTGTAACTTTTCCTACATTTGTTGGCCCTTCCGGCACCATTTGGGCCTGCGTCTCCGTCTCCATTGCTTCCAACCCCACTAACACCTTCTCTTTATTCTCCATCTTCTCACGTTCCTCGGCGCCAGACAGGCTCCTCTATAATTTTATACACTCTGACATGGGCGTTTGTTTACAGAATGGAGCATTGTGGTTAAAGACTATTCGTGTATAAAAACCTTGTGTATCTTTTTTTTTCCCCAATAACTGTAACCCGTTCATGACCATTACATACGAAGGGATTTAACGATTCTTCGGAGCTGTACATTCGTTCACATATACGGTAAGTTCTTTCTGATTGATACATACATGTGTACTTGCATTGTTGATATTTACAGCACGGATGGGACTTATGTTTCATTTTATTATACCAAAACAGATCATCATAATGGCATATGAAAGAAATGCTGACCTAATGAAGGATTTCATTGAGACCTACAGGGCTCACCCATGTTTGTGGAAAGCCAAATCCAAGGAGTATTCTAACAGAATGATGCGAAACATTACGATGCAAGAGCTTGTAAAAGCATGTCTGCCATATCACCCTGGAGCAACTGTTGAATGGGCAAAAAGCAAGATCCAGAACCTTAGGACTGTGTATAAAAAATAATTAAATAAAGTTGAAGCATCCAAAAAATCAGGAGCTGCAGCTGAAGACGTGTATGTGCCAAAGCTATGGTACTTTGATATGTTACACTTTGTGAAGGACCAAGAAACACCACGTACGTCCATTAGCAACTTGCCCACAGGCAGCAGTTTATCCCCAGAGGTAGAGCAAGCATATGATATACCTGCAAACGGCACAGTAAGTACAGTACATCATTATGTTGTTATGTAACAGATTTATTAATGTTCAAACAATCAACAACACAATAACAATGCATAACATGTTTATAAATATTCACATACAATCATTTTGTCATGGCACGGCACCATCTCCGTTAAAATACGTAAGGTAGGCCTCACGATTCAATTTTGCCACAGAACAACTGTTTTTAGATTGGCCACACTCTAATGGTGTTAAGCCCACTACCTCCATGTCCTCGCCATTACTTTCCGCATTGACCTGGGTGGTACGGCCACTGTTGCTTTTACGCCGCAGAAAATTATGCAGAACACAACAGGCCATCACAACTTTGTCTATTTTGTCCAAACGCAGGTTTATTGTAGAGTGAAAAACTCTGAACATGTTGCTTAAAATCCCAAAGGCATTTTCTACGACACGCCGAGCACGTGACAGTCTGTAATTAAATATTCGCCTTTCATGGGTCATATTTCTTTGCGGGTACGGTTTTAATACATTCCCATGCAATGCAAAGGTGTCATCTGCCACAAAGACAAAATTTAATCCATATTTAGTGCTGCTCTGCAATGGAAGGTTTAGGGCCTTGTTTTTTAGTTTCTTATGGAAGGCACTATGCACCACCATCTGAGACTCTTCCATTTTTCCCAATGTCCACAAATAGGAATTCATAGTTCGCATCCACGATGGCCATTAAAATAATGCTGAAAAACCCTTTGTCGTTGTAGTAGAAAGATCCACTGTTTGATGGTGGCATGATTCAGACATATTTGCCGTCAATAGCACCACCGCAATTTGGGAAATTCCACAGTCTCTCAAAGTCCTCCGCTATCACTTGCCAGTCTGCTTTGCTCGATGGGAACAGAAACATAAAGATGTGTACATAGTTAACATTTGAACATGCATGCAATTGCATCCCCTCATTTGTTTACTCTTTTGCAGCCTGCACTACTGTCTGATGGGCTCTTGCTGGAAGTTGAAGACCCGGATGCTACAACAATTTATCCCACTCCACGTGAAAGCCAGCTAACTGCAGACAGGCAAGATGCGACCCAAGGTGATACACCAGCAAAAATAAATCAGAAGCGAAAGAGACGCAGAATACATGGAATACCAGAAAGTGATGCACTAGCAGAAAGGATGCTTGATTGCGCTAACAGTCTGCTAACACCAAGAAAGGAACAGGACACATTTGATTTACTCGCAGCAACACTAGCTAGCAAAATGAGAAGTAGTAGCAAGCGCATACAAACTGAAATGGAGCGGCTGTGCGACGTCATGTGTAGGGCTTCCACTGAAGATTTGTGGCCGGACATATGCCTTTCCTCAACTAACCATAGACACCAACAAGCATACACATTTCAGACCATGGGTGGACAAAGCGGCATGTCTCAACCTTGTATGACATCCACGCCATTACCATCAGTAAGGATGTCACATTACGTTGGGGACACACCTGGTGTGGACACAACATTTATAAACTGTTGCGCTGGTCCTAACAATCTTTGATTTGAACATTCCAAGTTAAATGTATTTTTACTACGTTAAATATGTAAATTTGTAAAACGATATTTTTAAAATAAATAAATAAATACTGTTGCTTTGTACAAACCTTCATATACTGGTCACTGAGAACTTCAATGATAGCACCACAGGTGTCAGGTATTATCATGCCAAGAGCTTGGGGTGAAATAGCTGTGCTGTATTTCAGATCTGCCAGTGTTCTCCCTGTTGCCAAAAATCGTAGTGTTGCCACCAGTCTTTGCTCTGGCGGTATGGGTCTCCTTAAATGGGTGTTCTCCCTCTGGATGAGAGGGGTTACTAGTTGGAGCAGTTTCTGAAAAGTTGAATCATTCATACGAAGAAAATTCTTAAAATCATCGGGGTTGTTGTCCCGTATCTCCTGCAGCAGGGGCATATGGCAGAACGTGTCTCTCCTCTTGAACCACACTCTGCTCCAACAAGATGTATTCTTTCTCCTTCTTTCTCGTCGGTTCCGTACCATCATTCTTCTTGCCACAGTAAGCATGAGAAGTGCAGCTGCTTGTTCTTGTTTTGTAGCCATTGTACGTTTACAAATGGGAATGAATGAAGGGACAGTGTAGCCTTCTGTTTTTAAGCTGTTTTGGGAGTTAACTATCGTGCAGGGTCCGCCCCTTTATGCTAATGTCTCCGTTTTCTCATACATTTCCCCGCAAATGTCGCTGCAGTTAGTTCGAAATTAAAATCATTGCCCACGTCAACATGGCTGTAAAAAGTCGCTAAAGGGACGTCCGCTCTTCCCTTTATCGTCCTAAACAAGGCTAGTGTGTATGCAGTCCATGGACCGAGCGATCGGACCATCGATCGCATGTAAAATTGCTCTGCATAAAAAGTTGGTCGAAATTTCTGTAGTGTGTACCCAGCTGTAGACAGGCCCTGTAGCTAGAGCAAGAGATACGGCAGAAAAGCAAGTAACTTTGAGACACTCAGAGCTTGATTTGAACGTGGCTGCGTGCGCTTGAGCTTGGAACGCCACTATTGAGCACTGCAAAACATCACTTTCTGACCCTATTCATTCCCAGAAATTGTAGGCTGAAAGTAAGTGCCCTTTGCAAAGACAGAGCGGACAGGGTTGTGCTCACAGACTTATCTCCCGGTTCTGGGAATGCGCAGAGTGATTTTGTGTACCACGCGCTCAAAATCTGCACATGAATTAGGCCGTGTGTCTTTAACTGATGCAGATAGGCAATGCTGCAGTTCATAATTCAGGAACAGTAAGAAACTATACTTTTGCAGTACATAAATGTGTGTTTTAATGGTGAATACACTGATCAGTCACCATGGAGGCAGGACACCAGGCTTGCTTGCAGTCCTTTCTGCTCACCCGCAAACTCCCTCTCTGGCCAGGGACTAGCTTTAAATGCCTTCAATAGCAACCTTAATGGGCTCACCTGGAAGTTACCTGGCAAAGCTCCAATGTAAAACATGTCCCTCATGTGGCCCTCTCAGGAACTCTGGATGACTTCTATCTTACTAAATCTGTCAAGCCCTCCTCACTGCATTGACATAGACTAGTTTCTCTGCTCAGACTCCTCTATTCCACTGAGACTCTCCAGCTCCACTCTCCCCCAAAATGGCACCTTCCTCCTCACAGCAGAAAATTGCCCAGAGCATCACGCTCTCTCCGTCAGCTTGCCTTCCCATAGTGCATCCTGGTCCCATCTCTTCCCCAGGTAAACGACGCACACGCACCCGGCGTCCACATGATCTAAAAGAAAACATGATTCATCAGACCAGACAACTTTCTTCCATTGCTCTATAGTCCTGTTCTGGTGCTCATGTGCCCATTGAGCATCAGAAGCATTCAGCATGGGCACTCTGACCAGTCTGTGGCTACGCAGCCCAACAACCAGCTATCTGCGATACACTGTGTGTTCTGACACTTTTCTATCATACTCAGAATTAACTTTTTGAACAACTTGTGCTACAGTAGCTCTTGTGTGGGATTGTACCAGATGGGCTAGCCTTCGCTGTCAAACATTGCTCAGATCCTTATGCTTGCCCATTTGTCCTGCTTCCAACACTTCCAGTGAACTGTTCACTTGCTGCCTAATATATCCCACCCCGAATGAGATAATCAATGCTATTCACTGCACTTCTCAGTGGTTTCAATTTTGTAGCTGATCAGTGTATATGTGTGTGTCTCCATTTGCAAACATTTGTGATACAAAATGGATCATTCTGAAGAGCTCTGTGACTTCCAGCGTGATAGGCTGCCACCTTTGCAATAATATTAGACAGTGGAAGCGTTTAGGAAGAACAGCAACTCAGCCACGAAGCAGACCACGTAAGGTGCATGGTGCGTAAAAGTAAGCAATGCTCTGCTGATTCCATAGCTGAAGAGTTCTGAACTTCCACTGGCATTAATGTAAGCACAAAACTGTGCATCTGGAGCTTAATGGCATGGGTTTCCAAGGCCGAGCAGCTGCATGCCAGCTTCACATCACCAAGATCAATGCCAGACGTCAGATGGAGTGGTGTAAAGCACACCAACACTGGACTGGGGAGCAGTGGTAACATGTTCTGTGGAGTGACGAATCACACTTCTCTGGCAGTCAGATGGGTGACTCTGGGTTTGGCGGATAATGGGAGAACATTACCTGTCTGACTCCATTATGCCAACTGTGAAGTTTGGTGGAGGAGGGATAATGGTATGGGGCTATTTTTCAGGGTTTGGGCTAGGCCGCTTATCTCCAGTGAAAGCAATCTTAATGCTTCAGCATACCAAGTAATTTTGGAAAATGCTATGCTTACAACTTTGTGGCAACAGTTTGGGGAAGGCATTTTTCTGTTCCAACATGACTGTGCTTCAGTGCACAGTGCACAAAGCAAAGACTACAAAGACATGGTTTAATAAGTTTGGTATTGAAGAACTTGACTGACCTGCACAGAGCCCTGACCTCAACCCCATCAAAGACCTTTGGGATGAACAGGAACGGAGATTGCTAGCCAGGCCTTCTCATCCAACCTTAGTGCCTGACCACATAATGCTCTGCAGAATCAGTGGCGGATCCAGGGGGGGCGATCGGGCCCTAGCAGACACTTGCTGCCGATGGCTGCACAGTATGTGCAGGTCCGTCCAGCCGTGACAGGCAGGGACAGTGTGCTTCCCGGCTGCTCTGACTGTGTTTAAAACACAATCAGAGCAGCCGGGCAGCACACTGTCTGTGCCTGTCACGGCTGGACGGACCTGCACATAGTGTGCAGCCGTCAGCAGCCTAAGATGTTATAAAGTAGCAGGGCCTAAATCGCCCCCCCCCTCCCTATCTCGTCCCGGGTACAGCATTTTTCTAGATCCGCCCCTGTGCAGAATTAATATGCACAAATTCCCACAGAAGCACTCCCACATCTTGTGGAAAGCCTTCCAAGAAGAGTGGAAGCTATTAACGCTGCAAAAGGGGGATCAACTCCATATTAAAGCATATTAATTACTAGCATGCAAAACTTTGGAATCACTAAGAAATGTCTTGGTTTTTGAAAGAATTGATCCTTATGTTTTTCTGAGTAGAGATTTGATTAGCAGAGACAAAAGAAGGAATAAAAATAAGAAAAATTGGGTACATAACGATCTGAGTTATAATAGTGCATTTGCTCTGTAGATATAATAGAATGAATTAATTTCTGAATAACAGGGAAATATGTAACCAATTAGGGTTACAATAACACATTTATCGAGATGCGTAGGATACACTGTAATAAACAACTGGAGCCTCTTATATAGGACAACTTTATGAGGGTCAATTCATTTTAATGTGGAAATAGGATAAGAAAAGAGAGACTATATAGCAGTAAAACTGATTGATACTGAATGTGGATATACAAATAAAACCAGTTCTGACGTAGAATAAAATTTACTAAGGATTACTTATGCAATTGAACATCCAAAAGAACTGATAATTGTTTCCACTTACATGTCAATCCTAAAGTTGTTATATTAGAATACTATACAAATCCACCTCAATGAGACTAAGATATTATTTAATGTGAAGCTAAAATAAGTGTTACATACACATTATAAACTCATATAGTATTTGTATTGGGATTCTTGACTCTGAGCTCGGTAATGGAAAGAGAAAACAAAGACCCATAAGCAACAAAGAGAGCGATCTATAATAATCACATAGATTTATCTTTTATTTTTATTTCTCTGAATTATATTTTATAACCTACAGAAATAGATGTATTAGGAAGCTGAAACAAAAGTTATAGTTTAAAGAAATAGCTTAAACTGCTTATCCTAGGTGCCTTTTCTTCCCCTTCACAATAAGCTTTAATATGTTATATCTTAACTAAAATAAAGACACTGAGACTGTATAAAGTCGCTTAATAGGTCACAGTTTATTAATAATTGAAAACTTGGTGGCGGAGAAAGTGCACTGCTGGATAGCTAACCAACTTATTACCCGAACCAAGAGTGTGTTCCCCTACTGCTTGGCCGGCGCTAAATCTGGTGTCAGAGTGACCACACCCCCTCTAAAATTACAATGATATGACTTACAAGCAGGTCAAGGGATCCTCCACAAAAAAGACTAGTGTATATATTTACTAAATTGCGGGTTTAAAAAGGGGAGATGTTGCCTATAGCATCCGATCAGATTCTAGCTGTCATTTTGTAGAGTGCACTAAATAAATGATAGCTAGCATCTGATTGGTTGCTACAGGCCACATCTACACTTTTTCAGACCCGCAGTTTAGTAAATCTAGCCCCGGGGGGGTATTCAATTGTTTCTTTTAACGCGCTAAAACAAAAAAAAACGAGCGCTCTAAAAATATTACCGTTAATACGGTAATTACTCGCTAAATTTCATCTCGCAGCTCCCTGAGCAGCGAGCTGAAATTCAGCCCGCTGGCAGCGAGTAAGTACCGTATTAACTGTTTACGCTCGCAAAATTACCGTATAATATGAAGTTTTTTTAGAGCGCTCGTTTTTTTTTGTTTTAGCGCGTTAAAAGAAACAATTGAATACCCCCCTAAGAGTGCTGTTCCTCGAAGGGGGCAGTGACCTGTGGCCTATCAGCGATAGCGCCGAATGTTTCAGCCGCTGATCGCAGTGCCCTTCCTACCAACTGTGCCTGCTCTGTGATGATGGGAAAAAGATGTGGTTAAAACATAGAATTTGCATGAGCAGTCAAATCTTTCACCAGTGGTGTGTGGGCAGTATCCTGTGAAGAATAAAGAGGCTATCTAGATAGCTAGAGGGGACTTATATAGGAATTTAGGACACTCCCACCTAACTACAATTGGCCGAACAGGGAATATTAACTCTTTGCAGGTAAGTGTAAAGTAACAGAAGCACACAGGTCTGTGTTTAAGTGTTTTCGTCTATAGGGACTCTCTTGTCAGAATGTGCACTGCACTTCTTTTCTTTTCTTTGTGCATGTCTGGTATATTTGACACAATCTTGTCTAAAATATATATTACTACGACTTTTAAAGAAACAATTTCTCTTTTAATTCTACAATAAGTAATGAAAGTGTAAACATATATGTAATGAACCCCTCCTGTACAAAGTATATATGCATTTGTTTCTATTTGGAAACTACTTTAATGGATTTCTGACAATTTGGCTATTTTTGTTAAATAAACTTTGAATAGTGCTTAGTCGGGGTTTCAAAAGCTGATGAAAGTCAACCAATCAAAGTTCAGTCAGTGGCAGACTTTAGCCTGGGGAGCAAGCACACAGCACTGGCTCATAAGTAGTGGTTCATCCTTAAAGGGTGGTTTTTTGTACAATTATATATTTATCTATATAAATAGAGGGAGGCTATTTCAATGTTGCTTAATCCATATATATATTTTTATGCCCAGGCCCAGAGCTGGATTAAGGCTCTGGAGGACCTGGGCACTTTAGACAGGGTAACCCCCTATAACGTAGAATGGTTATCATTTTAGACAAATACACAGGCAAAACTGTGTGCACTACTGTTAGGTGCACACAGTTCTGCCTTCACGAGCAGTACACGGTGAAGCAGGACATACCTCCCAACTGTCCTAAGCGAAACAGTCACCCAAATTCGGGACTGTTTCGGAAACTCTCACCTACCTGTTCTTGTCACTTTCACCACTTGTGGCTGCTGGTTACTTTAGCTCATTTGCTGGTTGTCTGGATCCTGGAATATTGTAGGCCCTATTTGGAAAAAAATGGGTACATAAAATTTAGAAAACTCCAACCAGTCCCAGTGTTAAATCAATAGCACCAAAGTTTTATAATTAGACCTCCCTCCAGCCACAACATCAAAATAATAATATTCACATTTGCTAAATATATCTATTTCCCTCCAACCAACCCTAACAGTAGATAGCAAACACATTTAATATTAACCTCCCTCCAAACAGCCCCAGCAATAGTTTAAATAGCATTTACATTTAACAAATATTACCATTTCCCACAACAATCACAGGCATTAAATAATACATAATCACATTTAATAAATAGACCTCATTTTCCACAAACAGTCCACAATCAATAAATAGCTCCCAAACCACCCCAGCATTAAATTAAAGGTCCAATTACCCCATTATAAATTCATTGGCCACACTTTTAAATTAAATTGCCCCACCATCACCCCAGAAATAAAATAGCGCTCATTAATTAGCCCCACCTGCACTCCACCAATAAAGAACCTACCTTCCACACTATATTCAGACCCCCCCTTCACTCACATATATTAACATACTGCCTCCCCACACACAATATATACTGCCCACACACACATACTATATATACTGTCCACACATACAATATATACTGCTCCCACACACACACAATATATAATGCCCACACACACAATATATACTCCTCCCACACACACAATATATACTGCCCACACACACACACACACACACACACACTATACATACTGCCCATACACACAGTATATATACTGCCCACACACACATGCTATATATGCTGCACACACACACACACACACACACACACACACTATATTTACTGCCCACACACACA
Source organism: Mixophyes fleayi (assembly GCF_038048845.1). NCBI lineage: Eukaryota > Metazoa > Chordata > Amphibia > Anura > Limnodynastidae > Mixophyes > Mixophyes fleayi. The sequence continues at coordinate 132,945,483 of NC_134407.1, forward strand.
CAATATATACTGCCAACACACACAGGGCCGGTGCTAGGGTCCATGGCGCCCTAGGCAAAATTGGCGCCCTCTCCCCCCCCCTCGCAAAAATCGGTGCCCTCCTCCCCCTCACCCCGTCTTTTCTTACCTTGTCTCACCACCGCCGCCTCTCTGCTCTGTCTCCTCCCCTCCACTCACTGACACTAGTGAGTGGAGGGGAGGAGACGGAGCAGAGAGGCGGCGGTGGTGAGCAATAGCCTCTTTCCCCCCTCCCCATGCATCTGAATGCTGTGCGGCAGCCGTGACAGGTATGGTCAGCGGTCGCCGCACAGTTTTAAAATTAATTTCCAGTTCTGTGGCGCCCTCCAGGCGCCCTCCAGAGCCCGGCGCCCTAGGCAAGTGCCTAACCTTGCCTAATGGGAGCGCCGGGCCTGAACACACACTATATATACTGCCCACACACACAATATATATACTGCCCACACACACACACACAATATATACTGCCCATACACACACACACACACACACACTATATATACTGCCCACCAGAGCCGTAACTAGACATTTTAGTGCCCTGGGCAAAACAGAACACTGATGCACCCCCCCCCCCTTTCCACAACGTACCTCTATGGGAGTAGATGCTGCCTCTCAGCGATTAACATAGTAACATAGTTGATGAGGTTGAAAAAAGACACCAGTCCATCAAGTTCAACCTATTTTGGATCTCGTGCGATCCTGCACTTATATTTGAAATTAATCCAGAGTAGGCAACCGCCCATCTGTTTCAATTTTGAAAATCCCCCCAGACTCAATATTGCAATCCAATTTTTACCCTATATCCACTACTATCCTTTATTTTAAATTAACGGTCGTATCCCTGGATACACCTTTCCGCTAAGCATCAGCAGTGTCTTCTGTCTCCTGGTGTCTTATGCTCCGTTGCTGCTTAGACGGATCCTGGAATAATGGGGTCCTGTTTGGAAAACAGATTGTTATTACTTATCTCCTGGAAAGTTGAGTAGTGAGTGAAGAATCTAGGTCTCTCTCCCCACAACCAGACAGACATTAAATCAGTTGCTTTTTCTGTTTAAAAACAAGCCTCCTTCCACCCAATCCGCTCCAGAATTTAATTAATAGCATTTACAGTTAATGTCTATTTCCCTCCATATAGACCCGACATCAAATTAACAGCACCCACGTTTCATAAATAAGCCTTCCACAGTCCCGACATTAAATTAATAACATTCCCATTTAATAAACAGACATACCCCATGCATCAGCCCACTCATTAAATTAGTAGCATTCCCATCTAATTAATAGACATACTTCATCTCTCACCAGCTCCCACCATTAAATTAATAGCATCCCCATTTAATAAACCAAATTATTCCTCATCGTACCCAACATTAAATTAAAAACCTCCATATTTAACAGACTGTCACCAGCCCCAACATAAAATTATTAACATTTCCCTTTAATACAAATGCCTATTTCCCTCACCAGCCCCAAAATCAAATTATGGCAAATTTCCCCATATCTACTAGTAATTATTATTATAGAATTAATATTTTACTGAGTTTTTACATTACTGATGCTATCATACTATGCATCTTATACTTATGTACTCCAAACCCCTGCATCTCCCTCTATTCTCTCCAGACCCCCCCCCCCCACTGGAATCCATTCTCACCAGACCTGTCACTCCTCCTCTCCAGACCCCTCAATTCACTTCAGACCCCCTCCTCACCAGACTCCTCACTCCTTCTCTCTAGACCCCCTCCTCACCAGACCCCTCACTCCTTCTCTCCAGACCCCCTCAGACCCTATTTAGTGGCCATATTATCATGAAAATCAGTAGCACTTTTCCAGTAATAGCCACAGATTCTAATGTAAGAGCTCCGCTAGTGGCCAAATAGTTATATAAAATCAATGAAGCATACAGCCAGTTACACAAATACAGTTTAAGGTTTTCTTAATTTTGTTATAAAGTTAAGATTCACCTATACTGAACACTGTTTTTTGTTTCAGTACCAACATTTATTTGGATGTTATTTTATTCTAAAGACTGCTCTCAATTGTTGGCGTTAAATATGATGTTCATTATAAACACCTCTAGTTTTAACATCCATTTAACACACATGTAGGAAAACCTGAGGCTCACCACCTATTGGAGACACAGAATGTTCTACCAAAATATGACAATAATTAAACTGGTGCAGTCATGTAAACATAGCAGCACAACAACAGGAAAGCTCTTTTATGACCCGCACTTTTATATATAACCCATGTTGTCTACAAAACCTCTGACATGAATAAGTGTTTATTACTTGTGATTTCAGAAAATAAAAGCTAGAAAAAGTCATGTAGTTTTAGAATTGGCCAAAGACAATAACCATGCTGACCCCATACTTACCAATTAGTAGCCGTGCAGGAAGAAAGACCCCGAACGACAGCTATTTCACAACTGCCTGGGGAGTCCCATACAATCAGGTCATTGTGGACCTGCTGAGTGCTTATTACTCTGGGTTATAGATTTGGAGCCAGAGAACCTCAGGGCCCTGGTTCTCCTAATCAATGACACCCCTGAGTGTCCTCTCATACTCCTACTATTATAATTATATGTCCTTTCACGGCTGGGGGCCAGGGAGACAGTAACACACATGGAAGTCACATTTACCTCCAGGCTCTGTTGCCACTGAAGGAATTCACTCAGTACTGTCTTCACTCCTGTTGTGCCAGGCTGCACAATATAAATATGTGTAATTATTTCAACTTTGGCCTGAAACAGCTCAGTGTTAATTATCGACGAGTAAAGTCCCTGCTTTGTGCAGTATATAGTCTGTAAATTCTGTCTGATACATGAAAGCTGGGAAAACTGCTCTGTCCATGTTATTGGATAAGGCTGCACCAACATAATAGGGCTTGTATACAGGTGATATACATCACAGTCTTCTCTCCTCCAATTGGTAAAAATAAATAAATGTCATTAAAAAAATAAGAACAAAAAAAAAAGAACAACAACAGTAAAAAGTTTAAAAGAATAATTAAAAAAACCTTATCTTCTAACCCCCTCTAATACGTAGTTCATGTCAAACAAGAATTTGTGCATTGTACTTTTATGCACTGGTGCATAAACCAAAGAGGGGGTGGTGTAAGAATAAAATAAATAAAAGGATGCATTTTGAGTCGTGATGGTTCCCCCCTGTACAAGTCTATCATTATAGACATATAGCATAAGAAGAACTCAAACTCTTCTTTTTTCTTTCCCCTTCCCTATACTTCCCGATACTAACACTTCACACTCCTTTTAAGCTCTAATTATCTGTTGTGTTACAAATTGTAATTTCCTCTGAAGTTAGTATGTCATAAGTTCCATTTTACTCAAGGCTGATGTATTCTTATATACTTATATATGCTGACTATTGCTTCTGTCACCATTCTGTTTTACTTCACTGTAAATCAAAATACAATAATATATTTTTTATATATATATATATATATATATATATATATATGTATGTGTGTGTGTGTGTCTCTCTCTCTCTCTATATATATATATATATATATATATAGAGAGAGAGAGAGAGAGAGAGAGAGAGATAGAGAGAGAGATATGTATAGCTATATATATATATATCTATATATATATATATATAGATATATACTGTATTTCCCCATGTATAAGACACACCTTTTTCCCCAAAAATTGGGGTCTAAAAACTGGGTGTGTCTTGTACAGTGGTAGCGGGGATCCAGGGGGGGTGCAGCATTATAGTGGCAGCGGGGCGGGTGATTGCAGGGGCTTGCTACCGGCTGCTGCACACTATGTGCAGGTCTGTTCCGCAAAGACAGGGAGGGAGAGTGTGCTGCCGGCAGCAAACCCCTACAATCTCAGCACACTCTTATACAGTGGCAGCGGGGGGATCCAGGGGGAGGGGGCAGCCGGCCAGCACACTCTCCCTGTCTGTCTCTGTCGAATGGACCTGCACATAGTGTACAGCCGCCGATAGCAAGTCCCTGCAATCTCCGCACAATTTTTGACAGCTAGCTTAATATTTCTTTTTTCAAATTTTAGGGCCAATATTAAGGTGCGTCTTATACATGGGAGCGCCTTATACATGGGGAAATACGGTATATATATATATATAAATATATATACACACACACAAAAAGTGAACACTAATTTACCAGCCAGCAAAACATATCTTATCTAATACCTAACTCTAAAACAGCAATAAAAGCAGAAGTCCTACACTGTAACACCCTAACAGCAACCATGTACAGAGAAATTATATATATAATTGTCTATAGTATATCCCCCACTAGATGTCAACTACTGGACTGTATCATTATGCCATTGCTTGTGGGATTGTCACTTCATAAAGACATTATGGATGCAGGTCAATCTATATGCCACATCAGAATTACTTTTTGCCCCTATCACCGTAATGGGCTATATTAGGGATACCTGTAGCAGAAACATAATTGACATAAGGTAGCAAGAAATTAATCCTCAGATTTTCTGCAGTCTGGATCCTTCCCAATCCTCCATTATTGTCAATGTGTAATGAAAAAAATCATTTTTTTGTACTTAGAGCAGTCTAGCTGGAAACCTCCATGCATTAGGGACACAGAGTTGGGAGCTTCGTTTTAGTTTTAGAGAGTTTCATTGAAACTCTCCCTAAGGCTACTAAATTACAAATTAAAACATGTGTCCAGTCTACGAGCTGGTATGAAACCAGATTACTCTTAGATGATCTGCTGTATACAAAATGTTTGGTGCACAGAAGTTAGACTGGGTACACATAACAGAAAATTTCTCCCGATGCAATATCGTTAACAAATTTACCAACAACTGAAAGTCCCGATCAGCATGACGTTTCATGTGTACACACTGTACATGTTTTACACGGTTTACCTTTAGACCTGTGCTCTTCATCTGTCATAACCATCTGCTGAAAAGATTGTGACACTGTAAACTCTATACAGATCTTCCTACACTGCTGGTCGTGAGTACATACACACTGCAGAATTTGCCCAACATAGTTCCATCATTTATACAGATTTTTAGTCCGGTTATAAAATCAAATAAAACAATACGATGTGCTTTGGTACGATAAAACATGATCTAGGGAGCGTACATACTAATGTAATATCGGACCTATCGTGTGATTGACAAGATATTCGAGTGAAAAAACTGTAGTGTGTACCCAGCTTTAGTTATAGTTTTTTTCTGAAATTTGTGAAAGAATCTGGGGGCGTGCAGGCACCTCCCCCCACTCGATTGGAAAATTAGAGACCTACTTTCCCCTTTTCTCTGACCCAAAGTTCAACCCGTCCCCTTATCATTATGATGTTGGCATTATGGACAAAGTAGTATTTTGAGTAGGTAATTATACTTATAGGAAATAAATATATCATTGGCATGTACTGTGCAGTTAGTTCTGTTGCAATATTCTGTTATATCCATAACTTAGAATATGTAAAGTTCAAGTCGAAACCTATTTGAAAAACCTGAATATGTTTCACCAGGAAATCCATGTGTCTCTCTATGTGGAATGATACCTGTTACTGTAAACACTTTCCCTTTTTTATATTCTGAAACCCTATCATGACGGTAAACTATACATAATAAAAAAAATGCAGGAGTAATGCTTCCATACATTTACACATATATATGTGAGCCATCCACCACTTACAAGGTGCTTCCACTAATAGGAAACTAAAATATACATCTTAGTTCTGTAACTCTGGTAACCCTTGTATAAAGGGAACATATCTGGAATCACTATACCTGAGAGAATTAGTTTATTACATTTTGAGGAAAATAATATGAAACTACATTTTAAGTGTGTTGCCAAAAGAATGCCCAATCTGTCCTGAAAAAAGTGATATAAAGCTCACTTGTTCGGAATAAGAAATAAAAAGTTATGCTCATTAGAATCGCATAGCAAATTGTGAAGTTTGGTCTGTTCATGAAAGAGAGTGGGGAGAATCTGCAGTATTCAAGTGGTAACAATAGTGAGTGCAGATTCTACTGACTTTCAGACACATTTTACAAAAGGCTAGCGGTCTACCTCATCCATGTCTGTATTTTGTATGCACGCTGTAAAGAAGCCCTACCCACTTGTGTTGTACTGTGGAAGTGTTTCATGATAAAATAAATAAAAAAATTCTCCTTGGAAGACAATGCTCATGACGGGTGCTCCGGTTTCATCCCACACTCCAAAAACATACTGGTAGGTTAATTGGTTGCTATTAAATTGCCCTTAGTCTCTCTCTGTCTGTGTGTGTGTGTGTGTGTGTGTTAGGGATTTACACTGTAAGCTCCAATGGGGCAGGGACTGATGTGAGTGAGTTCTTTGTACAGCGCTGTGGAATTAGTGGCGCTATATAAATAGCTGCTGATGATGATGATAAACAGCAAAACTCTAGTGTGCCTGATCCAGAAATGGTTAATATGTCCTTGTGAGCGTTTATCTGCAGCAACACAGGACTATCTGTCTGTTGTAAAACTCACAGTGTGAATGAACAAAGGATGGATGTGAGTGTCCAAGTTTTAAATGAAACTCACTTCCAGTTCTTACATCAAGCTCACTGTGTCCTGGCCAGAGCTGATTCTAAACGGCAGGAGGATGATGTTTTCACGGGATAGCACTTCATCTTAGTGCTAGGAGTCCACGCCTATTAACGAGTAACCAATTCAGTGCCCAATATGGGGCATTTGCCTCTTGTCTCAAAGGGGCTATATGGATGTAAAAGTTTACTTATATTTTGAAAATATATAGATTAAAGCACCAATCCCATGAAAAAAATGGTGTTTTTTTTTACATAAATCACTATGCAGGCTAAGAAGAATCTTAGTATTTATTATTTTTGCTTGGTTTGTTTCTTCAGGCTGCTATTAATGACTTATAATTCTGCTCGGCGTCATAGACTACAATGGCAATAACAGTCACATGGTACATGATGAGGCTTTAGAACAGCCCAATGAGCAATGTGTACAAAAAAATCTTACCCCCTCCTTTTACCCCTCCGATCTGTAAGCCTGTGTGTGACTGGCAGCCATATTTTGTGCCCTCCAGAGCGAGGATGCATAAGTTGGTTCTAATTGATAATAGGGAAAAGACCACCTTAAATGTTTTTATTTCTTTTTTTAGCTAACATCTCCCCTCTCCCCTACAAGCAAAAATGTGGGGGTTCCTTGCCAAGAATGTTCAGAAGAATGTACCCCCACCAGCACAGCAAATGCTTCTTGCTCCTGCACTAACAACCAGGAACAGATGAATCTCAAACACTATTAATAACTAACAAGAAGCATGAGAGTGCACAAGGTCTTTAATATAATACATGATACATATGTAATATACAAAAGCACTTTATCTAAGAAAAAAATGATTATACTAGCCAGAGTCTTTCCATACTTCAAATTAGGGGTTCATTGGGACCCTAGAATCAGGGGTGCTTCATAAACCCCTGAGCAGTAAGCAACAGCTGTAGGACACAATCCATACTTAGCTGGCAACACTGTGATACTGCGCCAACGCAATTCCTAAAACTGTCCCTATGATTGTGTCTGTAATGGTCAGTGTTCATTAGTTACTGGTGGTGTTTTACAGTAGCTCCTTCCCGCTGCACTGCTCTTGAGTTTGGGCGACTGCCTGAAATCTCACGAGTTGGCAGCCACATCTGAAAAAGTCATTTCAAATGTATTTTCTGAAGTAAAAAAAAAAATGATGTTTGAGATGCCAGACCACGTAACTGAATTCACAGATGGATTTCACAGCGATTCCCTGCTTCCTTCAAGGACGATGGCAGTGGTTGAATTTATACATTGAGGCGCCACAGCCTATTTTATCCCTCTTAAACTAATTTGCAGTAAATGGTTCCTTTACAGCACTGCCCAGGGGAATGTTTGATCCTTTATCCTGTTGCTCTCTCCACATTGAGGATTAATCTGCTCTGTGTGGCTTGCAGTATTCCTCCCTCACTTATACAACACAAAGATGTGGTATGGGAAATAAGACGTATGCTATGAGGTCAGTGGGACTTATCCTTAATTATGAATCAAGGAAAGACACATGGGCTGGTCCTGCCAACAACCCTCGTACACGTGAATATACAGTGTGGGCACCTCAGTCTCGAAAAAGTGTTCTTCCACTAGGAACACTGTTCCTGTTGAGTCTATGGATAATTCCTTTTTATCTCAGCTAAATAGGTAATAAGGCAGCTGAAATGTAAGTATACAAAAAGCAGTTCAAAATGATTTCTAGTCATTGTTTTTACTGAAATGGCAAATATAATGTGAAAATAAGTGATATAGAGTATATTAATAAAATAGATTATGATTGGACACAAGTGAAAAGCTTACTGGACTGAACTAAATTAACTAAAGTACACTGCCTATAAAACCCATGTCACCTACACACTGCACTAATATTGCCATCAAAATATACCACATACACACTGTACTAAAACACACACAGTGTGCTACCACCATGCTGCACTAATATGCAAATACTACTCCCCACACCAGGGTAGGGCTGGCACATTTTAGCCCGGGTGGCAAGACTTGACTATAGCAGCCTATTAGGGAACATTTGAAATGGAAAAAATGCAGGTGGCCCAATGACCCAGCCCAAGGTAGCTCACTATGGGACCAGCCCGGGGGGGGGGGCAGATGCCCCTCTGCCCCCCAGCCCAGCCTGCCCCACACAATGCCCTAAAGCAAACATTATACTCCATACACTATGCGCTAACTTGCCATCACAGTACAAAAATACACACATAGGGGCTAATGCAAAGTTGGTCACAAAACAGGGGTAACTGACCCATAAAAGAGCAGAGCCGTACACATCTCAAGATGCTTCCGCAGCAGCAGTGTATGCGACTGGTTTACAAGTCATCATCATCAGAGCATTTCTATCTGTCCTATAGTGGGTGCAAAAGATACGCCTCCTAACAGGTGCATATATGTATGAACATGCCTCTCCAGGCACAGGCGGGATTAAGTGCTAAAATCACACTAATGCTTATATGTGCGTTGGCTTTCTGGCATATACAGAAAGATTTTATGCAAGATACAATATGCAAACTGCATTAATAGACAAACACTATACACCCCATACACTGCACTAATATACAAACACTATACTCCCCATACACTGCACTAATATACAAACACTATACTCCCCATACACTGCACTAATATACAAACACTATACACCCCATACACTGCACTAATATACAAACACTATACTCCCCATACACTGCACTAATATACAAACACTATACTCCCCATACACTGCACTAATATACAAACACTATACTCCCCATACACTGCACTAATATACAAACACTATACTCCCCATACACTGCACTAATATACAAACACTATACTCCCCATACACTGCACTAATAGACAAACACTATACTTCCTACACAGTGCACTAATATTGCCCTCACAATATACTCCTTTCCGCTTTACTAAAATACACACACACTGTGCTCCTATCACACTGTACTAATATACAAACACTATACTCCCTACACATTGCACTATTGGGCAAAAAACTATACTCCCTACTCACTGTGCTCCATAAATGATGTACTAAATAGTAGAATACACACAGCGTATTTCATACAAATGGCACTAAATTGCACACACTATAAAACAAAATGCTGATTGCATGCCATTTATTGTTCATTGTAAAACCTTAAATAAAGAGATATTAAAAAATAAAATAAAATATGATGCTAAAATATAATCACACACTCTACGTACTACACACTTACTAAGGCTTTGATTGAATACACTAACCGGTTGCGACAACTGCGAAGACATAGCTAAATCATGGCATTGCTAAATATGACTACCTTTCCCTGTATGCAATACTATTTATAAACAATATTGGGGCATATTCAATTGTTTGATTTTCCTGCAGTGTTAAAAGTATTACCGTTATTACAGTAATACTAAGCCGGATTTCAGCTCGTAGCTCCCTGAGCTGCGAGCAGAAATCCAGCATGAAAGGCACCGTAATAACGGTAATTATGCCCACTATTACCGTAATGACCGTAAGCCAACAATTGAATATGCCCCATTGAGTTTGTTAAGCATTCCCTGCCAGTCATTTAGGAGCAGAAATCCTGAGGTATTTCGAGCCCCGTATTACACAATTTGTACCCAATATTGGTGAAATGCTACAAAAAGCACCTTATTAACTTCTCTAAAGAGAGCACTTTCCGTATAGGTTGTTTTTGCAGAGGTAAAATAAAATGAAAATCAGTATTCTAAATCTGCTTTTTGAAGTACATCGTTAGATCAAACCATCTACAACAGTTTTTGTTGTGTTGCTGTTATTAAACACTATGTAGCACTTAGGTGTCAGAGAAGACTGACATGTGTAATAGTTGCGGTCCACAGCAGAATTGTTTCTCACTATGGGGTCTGTTTACTAATGACCGCAGAATATGAATGAAACTTTTTAATCCTCATCGCATAGATGCGGATTGAAAAGTTTCTCATATGTATTAAAAAATCAACACAGGAGCAGCCGTTCCGATAAATGGCTGCTTCTGTGAAGATTAACACTTACCTGTCACTGAAGTCTTCTCTTTTCCTCCCTCTGTGGTGCTGCTCGCCCCTCTTTCAATCCCTGTGCACATGCGCCGACCGGCAAACTCGGGCATGCGCACAGAGATCCCTGTCTGAAGGAACCTGAGGCATGTGACATAGAGGGATCATGTGATCCCTCCACACATGCGCTGTGCAGCTCTGCTCCTCGGAGCAGAGCTGTTTTCAGTGAAACTTTTCAATCATTGTAATATACGCCAGCTTCAGATGGCATATCATGGTAATGTACGCCAGCTTCAGATAGCATACATTACCATGATTGAAAACTAAGTATCAGTCATTGATACATAGCGTTACTGAGCACTTCTCATATACTGTTATGGGGAGTGCTCAGTAAAACGATGAGAGAAGCAAAGCAGCAGATATCTGAGATATCTGCTGTGATACTGGAATAATACATAGTAATTTAGTGGTAAATCGATTTACCTCTAAATTACAGAGGGCAGATCTTTGATAAATAGGCCCCAATAACTCTGTACAACTGGTGAAAAAAGAAGAGAGAGGGGCACATTTATTGTGAATGGGGGGCTTCAAAGATTTATTTTAGTTTTGGATGGATTACTGGTCCCTTCATACCTTGGGGTGTTTCATACCATTATGACCATATTAAGTTTCACCATTTTTAACATGCATTTCACTAATATGTCTCTGTTCAGTTTTAAAGTTTTAAAGGATAGAACAACCTGCAGCCACCACAAAGCTGACATCAGCACACATTATTTCAGATGATGAGTGAACTGATCTTTTGGGAGCCAGTGACTTGTGCACTTATGTTTGTATTACTAAGGACAGGTCTGCATGTGACCACATAAGGATATGGGGAGGAGGAAGCGGGACACCAGACAGAGGGAGTATTCTGTATATGTGCATTGTGTATGACCAAACAGGCAAAGATGGGGTCAGGGGTTTCCATGGTAATTTCACTCAGTGCAACCCCAGAAATATGACAGATGATTTAACACAGTAGCTACTTCTCTTGAGTATTCTGATTCCAAATATACTCTAGTAACGACAAATTAATAGGAGCTGGAAACTTCCATTATACAAGTCATGTGAGCACAATTACTGTGGAAGCTGTGTATGCGTACTGTATTGTAAATTGTGGGTTATCTAGTAATCTCAAATCCTCCATTGCAGTGTTGAAAGGTGTAATGTGATGAGCAGAAGCCCGCACAGTGTGTGGATATCTATAAGCAACTAGTGATTACAGATTAAATAACTGCAATCTAGTGAAAATGGACAATAAGGGAAGGAACATTTTTGTCATTGGTCCCTCATAAATATCACTCCTCTTTCCACGCTCAGTCCCAATTTGTGGTCTATACGGAGTTAGAGCAACCAGATTACTTTTACACTGAGGGCTAGATTTACTAAGCTGCGGGTTTGAAAAAGTGGGGATGTTGCCTATAGCAACCAATCAGATTCTAGCTTTCATTTATTTAGTACCTTCTACAAAATGATAGCTAGAATCTGATTGGTTGCTAAAGGCAACATCCCCACTTTTTCAAACCCGCAGCTTAGTAAATCTAGCCCTCAGTGTCTTTATAGCATTAAACAGACTAAACACTTCTTATACTGCAGGATAAGACATGTGGTTGGTTGCTCTTTATGACTGACCTCTCTAGAAGTGTAGACCTATATATTATGATTGTTGTAACCTGCCTGCTGTGATCCTATGTGAAGTATTGTCTTCTAGGCTTGTCTAAAAGCTTCTTCCTCAGGGATCCTTTAGACAAACCTATCAACCTGTTTTTCCTCTTTATAGACCCTTTTGTTTATACCTTCAAGGTATCTCCTCCCAAATGGTATTGTTCATAGGCCATGGATAAATGACTTTAAGTGAACTATTTGGCCTGGAGGTTTGTCTTTTACACCTGCTCAATCCCATTGTGATTTCCCCACTCAACTGCTGCTGATATTGCTCTGTCAATTTCTCATTACAGTACAGCTACATGAGTGATACATTTATAAATATTTCTATCACGCAACGACACAATGTAGATGTATCATCTCCCTCACTTATCACTGTCAGATATTTATCATATCACTGAAAAGAGGCTGCTCACAAAACGATTGCAGCTGGTACCTGATCAGCTCTATAAATTGGGATCACTGATCTGTTTGGATTTACACAGCACCACACGATGAATATAACGCAAAGCGGAGACAGCTAAATGCCTGCGAGTGTCAGGCACAGATCAGAGTATCTCCTTCTTTATTATGTCTATGCCCATAATATGAGAATGTTACATGAAACTCCACATATTTACAATGGAATTATATCACATATACTTTCACCATACACAACACACCTCAACTGCATGATTGAAAAAAAGTGACATCTACAACACCACAGATACAGTATATATTATACTAACTTTAATATAAAAAGATAAAGTCATACCACATTTATCACAGTATACGTTAACAGAGGCCCCACTTACACACCCCAAGGGACCCTATTTGGCACTGACGCAGATAAGCTGTCCAGAAATCCTAAGCTATAATCCATTAAACTGCTCTCGATCCAGCCTCATCCCACATGCAGATTCTGACACGTTTCCAATATATCCTTTAATTATAGGATTCCCTCCATCTACTCCCATCAGTATTATGTTTTAAGCTTCCCTGCAGCTTGTACATTCTTTCTCCCTGTCAAGTGACAGTATGTGTAGAATATTACATGTGGCAGTGTTTGCATACAGTCACTCATGTCCGGGACTAGAATTATATTCACAAATGTTGTCACAATATGATTGAGTACATGACTAGCAACTAATGCAGTAATGGTTGACATACTAGCATATGATAATTGCTCCATGGAACGAAGCTCACGCTGAAAGATACCTGTGTAAGTGCACTAGAAACTGTAGAGAACTAAGGATGGAAGGAGGCCAACTCAGTCCATTATTTATGGAAAGCCATATTGAATCCTCTGGATAGTATAATGTAAGCCACATAACATATATATTCAGAGTGGCTATGTAGATATAACCATACTTGCCTACACTCCTGGAATTTTCTGGTAGACTCCCGAATATTGGGTAGGTCTCCCGGACTTTTGGGAGAGCAGGCCATTCTCCCGCATACTGTCCGCTTCCTATTAAAGTGGGCAGAATATGAGCCTCGATGGCGCAATTTGATTTGAATTAAATGCCATAATTTTGGGCTAGCCCCCCGTGGCAAAAGTACGCTCTGTCATTATGCCCCACCTCTGCTTCAGGATCTCCTGGAGGGGAACATTGAATAGTAAGTATGGATATAACCTTACACTGTTTACTAATTAAATGATTAAAGCTTGCAATGGTCATTACACTGATTGAAGAATGATCAATGCACAAAATATATCTATATCTATATATAGCCAGTCCAGTGTTCAGTGAGATACTTACATATAAAGAAGCTGTGCAACGTCCAGATTATAAATAATAATTACCAGAGTCCATGAACAGACCAGCGCCTGCCGCAGAATCTGATCCCAACAATGAAATCCGTTTGTAGGACTGAAATTATTGCTGGGATCGGATACCGTGACAGCCACTATTATGGAATAAACGGCTAACGTGTATGCCTATAACTTGAGGAGTAGAACAGGGGAGGGAAGGGGCAGAATAACGTAGGCCATGTACAGTAAAGGAGTGCCAAGGACGTTCCCACGCAAATGCATCTGATTTAAGTCCTGGGTTTCTCATAAGTACACTTGGTTGCAGCTGTATCATTTTCACCAGCTTTAGGGCAGGTGTAAGTGCCGATTGTCATGGCATTGTCTTTGTTACATACACATGTTACTATATAGCAGGGCCGGACTGGCCATCTGGCCCTTCTGGCAAATGCCAGAAGGACCGATGGTCAGAAGGGCCGGTCTGATCTGTCAGTGTACGGTCCGGTGTGTGCACTGACACTTCCTGGTTACATGTGCCGCGGCCCTGGAAGGCAGCAGACGAAGAGCGTAGAGAAGCAGACAGGCACGAAGCGGAGAAGGTAAGTACAGAAAATGGGGGGGGGGGAGAGAAAAGGTGACAGACAGACAGAAAATGGGGGGGAGAGAAAAGGTGCCAGACAGACAGACAGACAGAAAACGGGAGAGAAGAGAAAGATTGCAGCACAGGAAATGGGGGGGAGGGGGGAAATAATATTGCCCACTACTGAGTAGCATAATATCAACTGGGGGCACTATTGGGGCACAATATCAACTGGGGGCACTATTGGGGCACAATATCAACTGGGGGCACTATTGGGGCACAATATCAACTGGGGGCACTATTGGGGCATAATATCAACTGGGGCACTATTGGGGCACAATATCAACTGGGGGCACTATTGGGGCACAATATCAACTGGGGGCACTATTGGGGCATAATATCAACTGGGGGCACTATTGGGGCACAATATCAACTGGGGGCACTATTGGGGCATAATATCAACTGGGGGCACTATTGGAGCATAATATCAACTGGGGGCACTATTGGGGCATAATATCAAATGGGGGCACTATTGGGGCACAATATCAACTGGGGGCACTATTGGGGCACAATATCAACTGGGGGCACTATTGGGGCATATTATCAACTGGGGCACTATTGGTACATAATATTAACTGGGGGCACTTTTGGGGCATAATATTAACTGGGGGCACTATTGGTACATAATATCAACTGGGGACACTATTGGTACATAATATCGACTGGGGGCACTTTTGGGGCATAATATCAACTGGGGGCACTATTGGTACATAATATGAACTGGGGGCACTATTGGTACATAATATCAACTGCGGGCACTATTGGTAGATAATATCAACTGGGGGCACTTTTGGTACATAATATCAACTGGGGGCACTATTGGTACATAATATCAACTGCGGGCACTATTGGTACATAATATCAACTGGGGGCACTTTTGGTACATAATATCAACTGGGGCCACTATTGGTACATAATATCAACTGGGGGCACTATTGGTACATAATATCAACTGGGGGCACTATTGGTACATAATATCAACTGGGGGCACTTTTGGGGCATAATATCAACTGCGGGCACTATTGGTACATAATATCAACTGGGGGCACTATTGGTATATAATATCAATTGGGGGCACTTTTGGGGCATAATATCAACTGGGGCACTATTGGTACATAATATCAACTGGGGGCACTATTGGTACATAATATCAACTGCGGGCACTATTGGTACATAATATCAACTGGGGGCACTTTTGGGGCATAATATCAACTGGGGGCACTATTGGTCCATAATATCAACTGGGGGCACTACTGTGGTAAAATATGATATTGTGGCACTACTGTGTGGTAAAATATGATTTTGGGGCACTACTGTGTGGTAAAATATGATTTTGGGGCACTACTGTGTGGTAAAATATGATTTTGGGGCACTACTGTGTGGCATAATATCAGTTGGGGGCATGTACTCAGGCATGAGGGAAGGAGGAGAATGTTAATATAATGTGGGAGGTAGGCTATTAATTTAATGGTGGAGTTTAGGTGTGGGGCTAATTATTTAATTTGTGCTATTTTATTTGTGGGGTGATGTGGGTTAATTTTTTATTAGGGGCTAGCAATTTAAGATAGGGTGATTGGACCATTCAATTAATAGTCCCCAAACCACCCCAGCATTAAATTAAAGTGGGGCTGTTTGGAAAAAAAATATGAATTTAATGACAGTGATGGTTGCGGGAAATAGCATTTACGTTTAATAAATAAACCTATTTCCCTCCCTCCAAACAATTCCAGCCATAAATGAAATAGAATTTACGTTTAATAAATATACCTATTTCATTTATGGCTGGGATTGTTTGGAGGGAGGGAAATAGGTTTATTTATCAGCAGCAGCAGCTATTTATATTAAATGTAAATACTAGTATTTTAATGTTGGGACTGGATGGAGGCCTAATTATAAAACATGGGTTGTATTGATTAAACACCAGGGCTGGTTGGAGTTTTCTAAATTACATGTACCCATTTTTTTTCCAAATAGGGTCTCCAACATTCCAGTATCCAGACAAGCAGCAACTGAAGTAAAGACACCAGATGCCATAGGTGGTGAAAGTAACAAGACAGGTAGGAGAGAGCAGGACAGTCTGCCAACTGTCCTGAATCTGGTAGGGAAGTCCTGAATTTTGGTGACTGTCTCATTTAGTGAGATTTGATCCGACTACAAGGACAATTGGGAGGTATGTTCCGCTTCACACTGTACTGCTTGTGAAGGCAGAGCTGTGTGCAACTAACAGTATTGCACACAGTATTGCCTGTGTATTTGTCTAACATTTGTCTAAAACGATAGCCATGTTACATAATAGGGGCTCCCTGTCTTAAACACCCCAGGCCCCCCAAGTGTTAATCCAGCTCTGGTTAGCAGGAGGGAGCGGATAGCTGCTCCAAGTCTATGGATAGGACACAGCCTGCAGAGCAAGCCGAGGAGCTCTAGGTCTCACAAGATTTTGTAATCTTGTGAGATTAAGAGCTTCCCTGCTCACTCTACAGGAAGTTCCCATCCTGATGGATGTCAGCAGCACCAGAAGCATAGATAAGTACAGTGGGCTGGGGTTGTCATAATGTGCCTCGGGGGATGGCGTGATAAATGTAATGTTTTATTTTAATGTATGTATCATTGCCCCATGTGGCCACACCCACAACACAATGTGGTCACGCCTTTTTCGGTGCTGCCGCGCAGGCCCACCTCGGTTTCTTTCCTGCTGGAACTAAGGTGGGCCTGTGGACTATAAATGCCAGGGCTGATTTTTAGTACCAGTCCGGCCCTGCTATATAGTATATAGACTTATCTGTGTGGGGTTTATATGTTCTCCCTGTGTTTGCGTGGGTTTCCTCCTGGTTCTCCGGTTTCCTCCCACACTCCAAAAACATACTGGTATGTTAATTGACTGCTATCAAAATTGACACTAGTCTCTCCCTCTCTGTCTGTCTGTCTGTCTGTGTGTGAGTGTGTGTCTATATTAGTGAATTTAGACTGTAAGCTCCAATGGGGCAGGGATTGATGTGAATGAGTTCTCTGTACAGCGTTGCGGAATTAGTGGCCCTATATAAATAAATGATGATGATGATGATATAGCACAGAACATGTGTGTGCAAGTAAGATAGACCATAACAACTCATTGTATGTACAGTATATTTATGTATGGAATGTAAAAAAAATTCCATATTTACATTAATGATTATGCTGTTTTTAGTTGTTTATTTACTTAATATTACCATATTTTTTTGTATGCGTTCGGATGTGACCTGTTGCTTGTGCGTATACTGTAGGCCCACAATGTACAATGCCAGAAACGGACATAAATTGTCAAAATACTATAACTATATACATATTGAGAAACTTTATCTGTGCCGTTTTTTTTTTACTTATTTGAACTTTGCATTAACAGATAGAAAATATTTCGCATCATTCCCTGAATTGTACCATACTTTCCATTATTTGAGCTTATTAGAGAGCAGATTTCCAGTGCTCCACTAGAGGGCCTCTGCACTGTAAACATTATACAGGAAATACGAACAATACACAGGGGTCTATTTATAAAGGGACAAAGAGCCCTATTATCAGCAAAAATAGGTGTTTTTGCTGGCAATGGGCCTCATTATCACAACCACCTATACATTGAAGGGTTAGTTGTTTCACTATTTTTACTGGAACAGTCATGATACCTGTTCTGGTAACTCCATATCAGTATGGGGGTGATAGCCTAAAAAGTGTCTTACAGTTTAAAAAATATTTCATCATGAAAATAGTGTTTATTTAGGTTAAAAAAAATAATTATATATATATATATATATATATATATATATATATATATATATATAATGTATAGGATTATGTTTGTGTTTTTGTTTAGTACTTTTTTTTTTTTTTACCTAGTGGAAATGAAATCTCATATCTATTGCACCTGCAAAGCTGGGCAGCCAGCTGAAGCATGCATACAACAGTGGCGCACGGAGGGGGGGGGTTTCTGGGTGTCCGGGCGCATGCGCGGCAGCTATCTCGCTCTTTTTCCGGTGAAGGGGAAACCCCCCTTAAAAATGCTCCGTGTGCCCCTGCACAACTACGGGGACTTGCCTTGCGAAGTGGTAGGTTAACTGGGGCAGTATGGCAGTAACAGTATGGTGCTAATTTGACCAAAAAATAATAAGATATCAACACTATGGTATGGGTGATTTTCATAAATAGGTCCCTGTTGGGACAGATGAGAAGGAATAAATGATTTTCTAAAAAAATATGTTTGAACACAAAATGTATTCCAAAATAGAGCAGAAGGAAATTCATGGGCAAAAATGACTTAAACTTTATAAAAACTACACTGAGAGTTTTTACAAATGTTTCCAAAGAACTGCTTTTGATTGTTCTGCAGCAGGTCTGTCCTGGCATAGGATAACCAGCTGTATGAATGTTGCAATCTTTTGTAAATATTGCACTGTAATCCCTTTGGTAAGCTCCCCCCTTTACCACTGTGGCAGAAGAAAGATCATACTTGCCAACTCTCTCGGTATGTCCGGGAGACTCCCGGAATCCCGGGATAGCAGGCAAATCTCTCACATCCTGCCAATTTCCTAGTGAAGTGGGCAGGATGGTAGCTTCAATTACGCATTTTGCAGTGAACCGTGGCCTCCAAAATCAATATTTTGACGTGGGACGGGGCCAAAATGACATGCCCCACCCCCTTCCACCTTCCCACCATGCCCCCTTTCCTGGGATTCCACAACGAGATGTTGGAAAGCATGGGAAAGATTTCCTTCTGTTTGCTTAGCAGCAACTATAGTGAGTGCTATATTTGTGACTGATTTAATTTGCAAATTACTTTTATAATGACTCCCATTCCATTCTCAAGTGTCACAATTATTAGCTACATAAGTGATACATTTATTTGCACCCCAAAACAAATATCTTATTTGAGAATTCTCTACAGTATCATCAAAACCACTTATACAGTCACAGAGCAGCATATAGTAACATAATATGGTAGTGATATAACTTAAATGAAGGCTTTAGTATGAAAGAAACAGCTTTACAGTGAATCTGATTAAAAGTCTGTCATGTCTATTGTCAAAAGAATCTGTAACAATACATATAACCAGGACACTTCCATTATATATGTCATGTCATACAGTAAACTAGACAAAAAATGCTGGAATTATTATAAATGAGGGGAGTACAATGTACTAAACACCCTGAACAGTGCACTGGCAGGCTTGTATAATCATGGACGTAGAGGGATGGTAAATGAGAGTGTGTGCTGCGCTTGTAGAGAGCCGCTCAGTGATCTCTGCGAGGAAGCAGGTGCTCTGCATTTTACTGACAGATGTTACCTATTTCCTGCCTCGGGACATTTGTATGGCCTATGTAACACTGACTCTTCGAGATGTGTCAGGCCAGAAAGCAGCTGGGAGCACAGGCCGTGCGAGGTGCGGAAGCTGTATGAGCTCATACACAATTACCTAATTGTTTTATGCTTCAGGATAAAAAAAATTAAACAACGGGACTGCCCATAGATGCTTAAAGGTGTGTGACTCCCAAAAAGTGAAATTTTTTGCATTCTCTATGTACAAGCGATTGTTCCTATTAAGGATCAGTGATACACAATTTCTGCTCTTATTACAGAACTTATTTGTCCACGTAAATCCTGAGACTAGTTGCGCTAAGTAACTGAATAAACACATAGGGGCCGATTCAATTTGGCCACGTTAGTCTAGGAATAATGCGTTGCTTAAAAATCAGCTTTAAAATTACCGAACTAACGGTAATAATGTTGACTATATCATAGTAACGGTAATAGGGTGCAGGCCGCGTTATTCCTAGAATACCGCGTCCGAATTGAATTGACCCCATAGAAAACTAACTATTGTTTTGAATAATATTTAACAGAAGTACAACCAGGGACGGGCTGGCCCAGGGGGCAGGGGGGCATGAGTCGCCCGGGCCAGTCAGAAAAAGTGTGTTTCGGGCCGCCCCCCCTCCCGCTCAGTGATAGGCCAAGCATTCTGCCTATCGCTGAGAATTCTTCTGTCACATGGGATGCGCACCATGTGATTGGTGCCGTCCCATGTCGGAAGAATGAGTGAGGGATTGTGTATGTGAGGGGCATATATACTGTCTGTGTGTGTGAGGGGCATATATACTGTCTGTATGTGTGAGGGGCATATATACTGTGTGTGTGTGTTAGGGGCATATATACTGTGTGTGTGTGTGTTTGTGTGTGTGGGGGGCATATATACTGTGTGTGTGTGTGTGTGTGAGGGGCATATATACTGTGTGTGGGGGGGGGGCATATATACTGTGTGTTTGTGAGAGAGGGGCATATATACTGTGTGTGTGTGTGTGTGTGTGTGTGTGTGAGGGGGGGGCATATATACTGTGTGTGTGTGTGTGTGTGAGGGGCATATATACTGTGTGTGTGTGTGTGTGTGAGGGGCATATATACCAGACATGAGCGGGCTCGGATTATCAGAATCTGAGCCCACCCGAACAGTGCGGATCTGAGGGCGATCCGAACACTGTTCAGGTATTTCCAGCGGGGAGAAACACTGAAAGCGAGGCTCTGACTCCAAATCCCGCCATCGGATCTCGCGAGACTCGGATTGGATAAATTCCCCGCTTGCCGCCGCCATCTTCAGTCGAGCATTGATATACTGTCTGTGTGTGAGGGGCATATATACTGTTTGTGTGTGTGTGAGGGGCATATATACTGTGTGTGTGTGTTAGGGGCATATATACTGTGTGTGTGTGTGTTTGTGTGTGTGGGGGGCATATATACTGTGTGTGTGTGTGTGTGAGGGGCTTTTTTACTGTGTGTGTGTGTGTGTGAGGGGCATATATACTGTGTGTGTGGGGGGGGGGCATATATACTGTGTGTTTGTGAGAGAGGGGCATATATACTGTGTGTGTGTGAGAGAGGGGCATATATACTGTGTGTGTGTGTGAGGGGGGGGGCATATATACTGTGTGTGTGTGTGTGTGAGGGGCATATATACTGTGTGTGTGTGTGTGTGTGAGGGGCATATATACCAGACATGAGCGGGCTCGGATTATCACAATCCGAGCCCACCCGAACAGTGCGGATCTGAGGGCGATCCGAACACTGTTCAGGTATTTCCAGCGGGGAGAAACACTGAAAGCGAGGCTCTGACTCCA